>NC_133023.1:87080483-87383513 GCF_048564905.1 Vicugna pacos
TAATGTGACTGAACTGGATGGGTCTGCTGCCCTGTCTTCAATCAGGTGAGTAGATGAACAAGAGCTATCTTCAGGTGATTGTTTTCTGAGAGGTTTTCCATACTGCATTGTTTTGGGGTTTCCCAAGATGATTTATAGGAGGCTTTTTCTTTCCAGCTTTTCAGTCACTAGGTTTTCCTAGAGATTGGTCAATCCAGGTATAATATTACCTTGATAAGACAGAGGGCTTAAAATACTGTAATTCAAAAACTTCCTTCTGAGGGCTCACTGTTTACTTGATTGCAGTTTGCAGAGAGGGTGGTGTGACTTATTTTTCCCGGCAAACATAATTAAAGTCTTAACACTATAACTGAGCTAGCTCAGTGATAATAGCATTTGATGCAGGATGGGCTTATTTAGTGGTTCTTAAGGAATTTGGTTACTTGAAAAAGTTCCACTGTTTTAGCCCCAAGTGGTCTTGTAACTATCAAAACAGATTATTGGACCCAAGAGTAGGGTACAGCAAAAAGATGTGTTTGTTGCCATCTTACATCTACTGATCTTATAGTACTTACGTCATCTATAAGTAACAGGGTTTGCTAATGTGTCAGTAGCAGCTAAAGATTTTGAATACCCTCAAGTAAGTAAAGAGTATTTTTCTAAAGACTAGATTGAGGCAAAAATAGATAAAAAGTTTTAACTCTACCTTATTACAAATTAAACCCAATGTACACTACTGAAAGACATTTTCAACTCCATCTCTTCTCATTGGCTTTTTTCCTTCAGTGAGTAGGTATTTCAATCACATAGAGAAGTACTGAGAGTAATATAACAAACATCCATAAATCCACCATGGGAAATTAACAAATGTTAACCTTTCATCATATTTGCTTCATATCTTTTATTACAGAATTAAAACATTACAGTTACTCTTGAAGTCTCATTCTTACCTCTTCTAAATTCTATTCTGCTCCCTTGTTCCCCAGAGGAAACCAGTATCTTGAAGGGAGTATGTATTCTTTTTGTCAGTTCTTTGACGGTATCAAGCTCTTTCCTGCTTCAAGGCCTTTCTAAGCACTGTTCCCTCTTGCTAATGTGCTCTTCCTCACTCTCTTCACTAGGATATCACCTGTTCATTCTTTGGGTTTCAGCTGAAATGTTGCTTATTCATAGATAGCAACCTAACTCTACCCAAATTGTGTCTACCCCAGCCCATCATGTTTTCTAATGGCACCCTCTCATTTCACATGAGTTCCTACAGTCATATTGATCTACTTGTGTGTTTATTGTGTGTTTATTCCTGGAGCCAACTAGACTATGAGCTCCCTGGGGCACAGATCATGTCTGTCTTGTTTATCACTGAATACTTTGCACTTAACGCAGTTCCTTACACACAGTAGGATTTCAATAAATATTTTTGAAAGACAAACTACTATAATCTGACAATCAATATAACCCATAATAAAATCTCAATATTTGGCTATGATCATTAACCCCTCCAATGTACTTTCTACTTTCCAGTCTAACCACATACATGACATTCTGAAAAGGAGTAGCATCGTGATGTACTGTGTAATTAAAAGTACAAGTTATATATTATATGCCTTGTAGGAACCTAGAGCACTAAGATGTATATATATTTTTAAATTTTATAGGTGATATAACTGTGTTCCCATAGACTTCAATGTTTTTAAAAATATTAATTGGCAGTAATTGCACTATTTACATGTTAATGAACAACACCTGGCCCCAGCTGGGTATAAAGACGCTGACAATGTTTTTCTCTCACCTCCCTGGCAAAGAACTAAGCATATGCAATTTTAAAGAGACCTGCTTGCCAGAAATAACACATTCATAATTGGTAGGACAATATGAAATTAGTTCACACGTTTCACCATTCTCAAACAAATGTGTAATATTTTTCATGTTTAAAAGCTTTATGATTCAAAGAGGACCTGATTTCCTACACTTGATGATTACTCACAATCACTAAATTATTCCTGTCGATAAATGTGCCAGAAACTGGCTAAATGGAGGCTCAAGTGGCCTCCTGTAATAAGGGCCCAGCTCCTGGCTTAATCCCTTGGAAAAAACTGAGTTTCCTTTGAAGTCATTCAAAATCTATAATTAAATATGTTAATTTCCTGGTCCCTCTATCCTATGATATTTTAAATCACTACAGTTTTGATTCTATTTCCCCCTACAATCCTAAAACCAATTAAGAGGTATTGAAAAATGACTTCGAATAACAAAAGATTTTGTGAGTCATAAAATGGTTCTTGCTAAATTTTCATATCCAGTCATCCGTAAACCAATAGACATTAGCAGGGATGACAACAAGATGAAAAAAGAAGTATCACGTCCTCAAATTATATGTATTCCTAGAATTATATTTTACCAATAGAAGAAAGTTTGATGCTGCTATTCTATTTTCACATATAGAGAAACCAACCACCTAGCATTTATTGAGTGCCGGGTAGCACCAGCACTATAACAGGTGCTTTGGGGAGGTGGGTAATGGATGCACAAGCAGAAAAGTTTCACTTAAAGATGTTTATAATCTAGTTTGGGAGAAAATAATTACAAACTGCATCACTGCAGGGTAGCATTGGTTAGTGTGACATAGGGAGTATTTGCAGTTAAGAGGAGAGAGAGATTAGCTCAGAGGAGTGTATATTCAGGGAAGTCTTCGTGGAAGACTATGTGGAGTGAGGCTGAAGAGAAAAAAATTAGTGTCTTCTATGTGCCAGGAAATATCCTAGCTGCTTTATGTCATTTAACTTGCTCAAGGTCACACAGTTATTAAGAGCTAGTAAGATCTGAGACAAGAATCCAGATATGACATTCTGTGCATTTCTCACTCAGCTACATGCTAGCCTGGAAGGATGGAGAAAACAGATTAGGTGAGAAGAACAACATGAGTAATAAGAAGAGTGATTCTGAAGTGTGCTGTGCTGAGATTACTGCAAGTGCAAAGATGTTGAGGAGTCATAGGAAAATAATGTCAAATAGATACAAAGGGAAGTGACAGATGAGATTTCTAACTCTGAAAGCCTGAAAGAAGAATTTGGACTTACTGAGGTAGAAATTCAAATCAAATGAGTTACATGGTAAAATGGAACATACTAACTAATTTTTCAGAGGTTGACAGGGTAAAAAGAGGTGACAGGAATGGAGTCAGTATTACGTAGTGAAACTGGAACGTCATGATGATAAAAATGGCAACTTCATTAAATAAGCCAGAGCATATGCTCCTCAATGGAGCTGTATCTCCAGTCTTTAGCACAGTGCCTGTATAATAAGTGCTCAATAAAATGATGTTGAATCATAATGGATGAATAAAGGAATGAATGGTTACGGGAGATACGTGTGACATCATGGATATAAACCAGCCTGAAATTTAGCTTGCCACTAAGAAAATGCTTTGGAATACACATGAAATTATTCATGCTAATAGCTAGTGAAGAATTAAATCATTTATTAACAGTTATCAAACAGGTTTGGTATGTAAGAAGTGTTCAAAATATTATTTCAAAAATCAGAAGCAGTTAAAGTAAGACAGCACTTAATGCATCATTATCAATGATTTTAAAAAATATTCATGTACACACACACATCTTCTTTATCCAGTCACTTAGGATAAAGTGATGGACACTTAGGTTGTTTCCATATCTTGGGCTACTGTAAATAATACTACTATGAACATTGGGGTACACGTATCTTTTCAAATTAGTGCTTTCACTTTCTTTGGATATATACCCATCAGTGGAATTGCTGGCTTATATGGTAGTTCTGTTTTTAGTTTTTTGGGGAAACCTTCATAATGCTCTCCACAGCAGCTGCTCCAATTTACATTCCGACCAACAGTGTTCAAGAGTTCCCTTTTCTCCACATCCTCACTAGCATTTGTTATTTGTTGTCTTTTTGATGATAGCCATTCTGACAGATGTGAGGTGATATCGCGTTGTGGTTTTGATTTGCATTTCCCTGATGATTAGGACTGTTGAGCATCTTTTTATGTGCCTGTTGGTCATGTCTATACCTTCTTTGGAAAAATGTCTATTCAGACCTTCTGCTAATCTTTAAAGGGACTGCTTGGTTTTGTTTTTTGTTTTTTTTTTTGGACATTGAGTTATATGAGCTGTTAATATATTTTGGATATTAATCCCTTATCAGTCATATTATTTGCAAATATTTCCTCCAATTCAGTAGGTTGTCTTTTTGTTTTGTTGATGGTTTCCTTTGCTATGCAAAAAGCTTTATGTTTAATTAGGTCCCATTTGTTAATTTTTGCTTTTGTTTCCTTTGCCTGAGGGACAGATCAAGAAAAATATTGTTATGGTTTATGTCAGAATGTTCTGCCTATGTTTTCTTCTAGGGGTTTTATGATTTCCAGCCTTACATTTAGGAAGACTTAATCTATTTTGAGTTTATTTCTGTATATGGCATGAGAAAATGTTCTAATTTCATTCTTTTACATGTAGCTGTCCAGTTTTCCTAGCATCGCTTATTGAAGATACTGTCTTCCCCCAATTGTATATCACTGCCTCCTTTGTTACATAGATTAAGTGATCATAAATGCATGGATTTATTTTGGGGCTCTCTACTCTATTTCGTTGATCTATGTGTTTGTTTTTGTGCTAGTATCACAGTGTTTTGATTACTGTAGCTTTGTAGTATAGGCTGAATTCAGGGAGCATGATACCTCTAGCTTTGTTTGCTTTTTTCTTTTCGCAAGATTGCTTTGGCCAAAAAGGAAGTGTTTTAATAAAAGGTGCATTGCATGAAAAAGGTTTTGTTATTTCTTAAGAATTATTATAGTGCCATCAAACTAACTTAGAACATCATCAATTGTGTAGATGGCTGGGGAATGAAATGGCCAAGAGGGAAAAAGTGTAGTTTTCCTCTGGGAGGTAGGTGTAGGGTAGAGGTTAAGAGCCCCATTTTTGGAATCAGACTGCCTAGGTCTGATTCTTGGCTGCATGACTTTGGGCAAGCTAACTAGCTTTTCTGTATTCTAGTTTCATCTGTACAATGGAGATAATAATAGTGCCTAACTCATCAGGCTACTGTTGGATAAAAGAGACCTAATGTCTAATGTGCTCAGAACAATGCCTGACACATAGTGCTCCACAGTGTTAGCTGCTATCATCACCATCATCACCAACATTACCATTGTTATTACTATTAACATGGCTTATTCACTTCTTCAGAGATTCAAGGGCACGTTCATCCTTTTGCTCTCTCCTCGTTTCCTTCCAAAAGCCTACAGCAATTGTGCTTATTTTTGGTCTGTTTGCCCTCAAATCCAGTATTCATGCTTCTCCTCTGCTCCTGATCCTTGCTCCCCATGCCTAGGTTTCCATGTCAGTTGACTCTTTCTTTGTGCCTTCACCCAAGAAGCAGTGGTGGCTTCCTGCTGTTGCTTATTGTTGGGTGTACTCAGTGTCCCATATTCAGCTTTCCAGTTCCTCCATGATCTGTGTAACCAAGTTTCAATGTTAAGTCTCTCTGTTTTAATTTCTATTTCTCTCTCCCTGATTAGACCTTGACTGATACAGTAAGGCCAAATCAAAGAGGTGTGATAAAGGATGGAGGATAGGCAAGATGTGATTGGCAATGGCGACCAGAATCATTCCACTTCCTGACCAGTCTCATTGAACTGAATCCTATGGGTATGAGTTGACACTGAAAGTAATCTCCAGTGTTAGTACTGTGGTAGCCAAGTCTTAAGAGGATTTAACATTTTCAATAAATCAAGCACACAGTTATTTCTATCTTTATGGCATAGATGTAATATTTCCATCAGCAAGTGCTAGAAAATATTAATTAAAACTCTAGAGTAGGCCTAACAAGTACTGAAAGGGAATGTAAGCATCAGTAGTAATACATAATGAACTGAATGTATTTATGACTGTTTCCTCATTATTTCCTAATGAGGAGTTCAAGAGGCTATGCATAACTGTAGATGGCTGGCAGGCTACTACATCAATACTTTGGGTCTGTCTGAGTCAACTCAGGGTTTTAGAAATGCTTATTTATACCCTCCAAAGAGCCCACGTACATAAAATAAAAGGTTTGCTCTTTACTTATCCTCCACTAAATCATATGCTGTAGCCCAACTGCAAATAAATAAATAAAACAAAACAATGTAACTTACAGTGCTCAACAATCTTTATAAAGACAATTTTCAATTTGGTGGCATGAAATAATACATTAAAGAAACTGCTAAAACCAAGACACAGTTGAGTTACTCTGTTAAATCCAGGGATTTTTATTCCAACACTGATTTCATTATACAATAAATTATAATGTTCTAATTGGGACTTTGCAAAACACGACAATATTAAATTTTAAATGACTACTGTCCTCTGAAATAGTTGCCAGAAAAATTATGGGCAGAAGCTAAATAGATTCTATTTTTTTTAAATACCATCAGAATGTACATAGCATTTTATACTTTAGAGATAATTTTCAATAATAAAAGATTCTCTGTTAATTAAAAAAGATGCAGTTTAGGTGAATAAAACAAATTTTATCTATACACTGTACTCAAATAAAACTGATTTAAGACATTGTGAATTGTTCGATGAAATAATTGTTCAATGAAACAGTCTGAAGAGACTTGGCAAATAGTTATTTGAACATTAGATAGACTAGAAGCACTTGTATGAAACAAAATCAAGTAAAATAGCTGGGAGCAGGATTCCTCTGTATAAAAAATAGCATCTGTTTCAAATTTTAAACAATTTAAAAAATTAGTTTACTGAGGAGTTAAACACATTTGAAAATAAGTAAAAGTATTTCAAAATCTTGTAAAATTGTCTTAATGAAAAAGAACTCGGTCTGATGCTTGAAAATGAACAGAATATGTTTTTGTTTCTTTCTAAATATTTTGGAAATGATTCTATCTGTGAATATGTCAAGAGATGATTACAAAGATGAAAATCAATCATTGGTTATAAAATGGTAAGTATATCAGCATCCTGGAAAGAAAGGAGATGATAAAATAGGGGTTGATAAAATAAAATACAACAAATAACCTTTCTTTCAGACCAATTTGCAAAAAAACTCGTAAGAATTATAGTTTATTAAAACACACACACTTAATATATGCATGTATATATATATGTGTGCATGTGTACATGCATTTGTATATATACACACACAACATATTTAAAATATATACAATAGCTCAACATAGGCTAAGGAAATATCCTTAAGCATTTGCTTTTGGAAATATAGAAAAATGAGTCACTATTTGCATATCAGTTATTTATATGTAAATGAGTGCTTATAAAATGTTTGAAAACACTTTGGTTTCTCTCAAGTATTTTATGCTCTTTGTCACCCTATTTCGACTCTGAATTTGCTTATCAACTTACATAGAGCAATGGGATATAGCCTAGCCACTGCATTCATAATCATAAATAATTAATAGTTTCAGAATTAATACTTTTTACTATACAGAATTTATAAAATGGACCATTTGCTGTAAAACTTTAAAAATTACCTTAGTTATTTTGGATTAGTATTTTATCATTGTCATTTGTTATAAACAGAACAAAATACTTTTCTAATTAATTATTTGTATACATTCCATCCAAGACTTGCTCATTTTCAAAGAATATTCTCTTGCCTGTGCATCATACTTCATGTGTTTCTAAAGCAAGTTATATGTTTTAGGTTGCCTTCCAAGCACATGAGAGTCTCCCAGTGGCAGGGACTATGTGAAAGATTTACAGACACTACTCATTCAATCTTCACAACAAAACTTAGACTAAGTGGGATTCTCCCCATTTCACAGAGGGGAAACTAAGGCTCCGAAATGTAAAGAAACCTGCCTAAGTTACACAACAGTTAAATGACAGAACTAGTATTCTGGTGTGGTCTTTTCATACTCCAAAACCTGTGCTTTCTCCACTGTGCTCTACTGCCTCTCCATGAAATACGTAAGAGTGAATAGAGAACTGGCATAGGAAAACAAGATTATATTAAAACTTTAACAATACAAACCCCACCCGCACCCTCAAGAAGGATAAAAAGAAAAACTAAAAGCTTCTAGAGAATGTTAGGAGATTATTTATGCATTTAATCTCATGTATTACACCTCCACTTATGATTCTGTGAGAACCAAGAGATGCTTGGAGTTTTTCCAGGGCCCTGAGAAAATCTTCAATCAGTTAACTAAAAACTCAAGAATGTCTTCTCGATTTTAGTCACTGAGGCAGGAAAGTCACTGATTTTATATCATTTATTACGTTTATATTAGTAAAAGGTTTACTTTATGTAACTTGTCTTTCTCATAGATTTATATGGTGAATAAATATGATAGTGCATGCAACAAGCTGCGAATAGTGCCTGACCCATCAGTTACTGAAACTGTTTGTTGTTGCTATTACTCATTTGTCCATGCAGCAAAAATTTACTAAGTGCCCACTATGTTCCAAGCACAATTCTAGGTGCTGCAGATAGAGTGGTGAATAATAACAAAGTTCCTGCCCTCGTGAAATTTACCTTTTGGGGGGTGTAAATGTGATGTAGTCATTTGGTTGCTACTTTTATTGTTTTTTTTTTTTATCATTTTCATCATTGTTATTTCTCAACCAAGCAACAAACAAGGATACACCAGCTCTGAACTTAATACCATGATTACATAGTCTGTCACTATTAGGAGCATCTTTTATAAGACATGATAAGCCTGTAAATTCTTTTAGTTCCCTCTAAGGGAAGGTGTCTTTCTGAATCTCTTGAGCACCTGAAAGTATAGTGAACTGGGATTTCCTTGAGTTTACAGAACAGGTTGAATGAACTGTTTCATAAGCTAAATTGCTAATAAATATTTAAAAATAAACATGTATATGGCAGGTTTTGGTTTGAGATTTGCTTTTATTATAACCTGATAGTGAGGTTTTGGAGAGAGTAACCCTCAATCATCTCAAGACATTTCCAGAGGCTACTGTTATTTGTTAAAAAACTCAAAGAGTTCTGCATGATCAAATTGGCTCAGGTCAATCCACAGCAGAAAGCTGTCAGATTGTGTAAGAATACTTTAAACATTAAAGAAGAACTAAACAATTTGCCTAAGAGCAAGTAGAGTAACCTCAGAGTAAGGTTATTGCTAAGCTATGCACCCCAGTTTTGGAAAAGATAAGATAATGATGTTATGATTCTGGGGAGACTATACATTTAATATAATACAACAAGTTTCAAACAATCTAGTCATAAATTTCAGTGCCTCTTGCTCTTAGATTAATCAGTCTATGGATTATTATGTACAGCAAAATCAAGAAGAACTTGCATGAAAATAATTTGAGACATTTATCTGAACTTCAAAACTTCCAGGTGTTTCAACCAATCTTAAGAATATTTTCATTGCACAATCTTATGAAGCAAGTCATCTAAAAACATAGGACAGCAAAGAAGAAGATATAAGAAATTGGTGAATTTTTATAGCACCTTGAAAATCTCAAAAGTGACTTACCCCCTCTATGATTCTTACAATATTCAACTCTGTGAGGTGGCAGTCCCCATTGGCTATATGAGAAAACTTATATAGACAGCTTTAGTGACTTAGTTAAAGGCTTGATATGTCATTGATGTCACTGGCAGAGTGTAGACCAGAATCCAGAGTTGACATTAGATCATGTGGTCTCAAAGGTTTGACACCTAGAGTCTTAAGCTGTAATTCTTTCTTTATTGCAGAGTGGTATAACTGAAACTTTTCCAATACAAACTCTTTTTCAGGCAACAGGCAAGAGAACATACTGCCTGAGAGAGGAGAAGAAAATATTTCTGGCCTATATAATTGTAAGAAACTTCTTCTCCTTCTTTAATTACTGCTAACCATAGCCCTCTCTCATGTACAAGTATCATGACATTCTCAAGCTCCAAGCTTTTAAATTAATCTGAATGATATTGGGCCACAAGAATTTAAAATATTCCGGCCCCATTCCTTTTTCATATGTCGGTCAGTGTATTTTTGTCCTAGTGTTCTGTCCCCATTTCACTTTCTGACATACCGCCCATCATTTTCATTCCAATGCTTCCCTGTATCAGACAACTGATTTCTCTTTCTGCTTGGCTTTTACTTACACTTTTCAGTAAATCATACATTATTTTCATGTCTTCTCTTATTCTGATCATGTAAAGTTTTTAATCTTGCCCTAAGTCAAAGATCCCCCCCACCCCACACACACACATACACACACTGCCGAACACAGATGACCTTCATTTTTTATTCTTTCCATTTGGGTTCTCTCTAATTTATCTGATGAGTAGAAATTCAGATGTGAAAACAACATTCAATTTAGATCTAGGAGTTTCAGAGAGAACAAGAGAGATTTCACTTTTTAACCCAACAATAATCATAAAGTTCCAGCATTAGAAGGGTCCTTGAAGGTCACTGAAAACAATCACTCAAAAATCTTAGATAATCTTTTTTCATTAAATCTTATCATCACTAGGAACGTGAACTTCTTGCAATTGTACTGTTTTCCCTCAGTGCTCTGCATTGTCTCAAGATAAATAGGTAGTTTATATTAACTGTATGGCTACGGAATCTCTTTGGGATCATAGTCCATTTAATGCAAACCCCTCATATTGCAGGTAGGGGAAACTAAGGCCTAGAGAGAAGCATATACCTGCTTAGGGTCACATATTCAGTTGGTGGATATCCTGAAAACCATATCTCCTTCCTTACAGACCAGTTCTTGTCTTCTGAGGTAACCTATACTTAACATATCGCCTTGTCCTTTTAAGTATATGCTGTCTTCTATTCATAAAGGCAAAGCTCACCCAGAGGCTGAGTTCCCTTTTCCTCCTTTATATAACCCTCTACGATCTAGAACAATATCCCGGACACAGCAGTTAATTTATAAAATCTCATGAATATGCTCTTATTTCCTCCTCCTAATTTTCAAATTTCTCAACACATTAAGATAAAACAGATTTACCAGTGACTTACTAAATACTTTCATTATTTGTCATTTATCAATATCTTGTACTTATCATTGAGTTGACTGTCTAGCTCCAAGACTGAATTAGCATTGCAATTAAGATTCCATAAGACATGTGATCGCTACAGACAGGTGGCCTATCTTTCCATTTCGGAGTCACAGATAAATCATTATGTCAACAGGATACAGAATGAAAAGTTCCTTAAAAATAGACATTTCTGCACAGCATTCAACTGGTATAATTCCCAAGCTTGGATAAGATGATGTTGATACTTCTCATCCAAGATAACCATGAAAAATTAGAACAGTTAGAAAACTACATACTATGAAAGCTATAAACTTCCCATGGTGTTGATTATTATCTGTTCAATTTACTACAAAATATTTCACAAAAGAAGAACTGTGATTTGAAATTTCAAAATGAACTTGCTGAAGATTTTCTTCTAAGTGATTTTTAAAAGGCAAAGGATAAGAATTTTGTATAGAATAAAACATTTCAACCAATCTTCCCTTGC
The DNA here is from genome assembly GCF_048564905.1 of Vicugna pacos. Lineage (NCBI taxonomy): Eukaryota > Metazoa > Chordata > Mammalia > Artiodactyla > Camelidae > Vicugna > Vicugna pacos. The sequence continues at coordinate 87,091,936 of NC_133023.1, forward strand.
CACTCTATTGTGAAGTGAATTAATCAAAAGACCAGGGCATTCAGTGCAGGTGGATGCACTGATTTTGTAATTCACTCTTTTATAAGCCATTGCTTCACAGCCTGATACTTAGGGGAAATTATACGAACTTTAAGCAGTTAAGGAATTTTACTCAGTGATTGCTTGAGTTAGGCTTGGGAATGGTTTGGATCCTATTCCATAGAAACAGTGACAAGAATATCTTGGGCTTGAGCCACTTGCATAGAAGAAAATTCACTGCTTAGGGTGAGGGACCAGCCATCTCATATTACTAGGGTACATTTAGGGCATGGTGATAACAGTGCAATCATAATAACTGTTGTGGAACACTACTAGCTCTATCCACGAAAATCTGCTTTCTCTTTCTTCCTTGGCAACAGGGTTATAGAAATCACATGATTGCCTAGCCAGAGACCACATATTCCAGCCACAGTTCAGGCAGATGACTATGTGCTCACCAACGGAAGCCTTAACGCATTGCAAGTATATTCCTCCACTCTTTCCAACCTCCTACCTGCTGGGATTAGGATGTGGTGGGAGAAGTTTCAACTAGCTAGATGGTAACAGTGGCCTTAGGGATGACGTAACAGCATGAAGAGACGAATCTGGGTTTCTGCATGACTGTGTGCAGTGGAGGTGTCTGTTCACCCACCTTGGACGGTTGCATGAGATTGCAATAATTTTCTTTGTTGAGTCATTCTGTTATAGCAAGTAAGCTTTTTGCTCTAACAAATGTACAAACACTTATACACCAGAAACAATTTACAGAGCTTATTATTACATGTGTCCATTGCATCCACCTACCTATGCGAAAATGTTCTCCATACTTTGGGATCATAACCAAAATGCAACTTCTCCACAAATATTTTCCCCATTTATATCCAAGTTTCCACCAGCTGAACATAACCTTGTTTGTTACTTTCTCAAGGGACTTCTCATTTTCGAAACTCATAAAATAAGTTCTGTTTGTGTATGTCTTATCACTTCTACCAGAGCAAATTTCATGAGAGCGAGTTCATATCTTATTCTCCTGTGTAACCTCTGAAGTGCTGGTACTGTGCCTTTCTCAAGAATAGCTTATTTGTCTGAATGAAGGACTGAAACATTTGAGCTTCATGCTTTTTGTCTATAATCCACTGCTGTAGCTGAATGAGCCTGGAGCAAGAACACATTTGTCATAGGCAATAGAAGCAGAAAAGAATCTAGGTCCCAGAATCGATAACAAGTTGACACCAAAACAACTTTTACTTCTAACCTTGCTATCTTATGTCTTATGCTGCTTTCTGTTTCCAGCATTTCAGAGCATCAAAGAAGACAAAGGAGGCATGGTAGTTAACCTTAAAGAGTTTACATTCACTTATGACCAACTCATAACTGGATTGTGGCAAAGTGCTCCTTGGTGACAACTTTTGTCTCCTTACAGAAGCTTAGTAGAGTCGAGCACTGAATAGGCCAAGAACCATTTTGAATCTAAAACCTACACTCATATTAAGCTGCTTTACTTTTACTTGTCTTCACATGACATCATCATTTTTACAATATGGCAGAGACCTATGTGCTGTGTTTGGTACTAAGGAGCAATAGGTATTGGAAATTGACCTGAAATTTTCAAAGAAGTTATTTAGAAACAAATAAATTGCTGACCAATTTGCACATGAGATACTGGGCTGAGTTTTCTTACTTTTTGATATCAATCTAAATCAGTGAAGGGAAATCATAGGAAGGTTTGAGCAAAGCAGTCTAACAAACGTCTTTCTTCTTTGTACTTCGATATACAGTTAGTCAATAACATTTCTTAATTTCTCGTGCCAGGCAAAGGGGAAAATTAAAAGACAAAAGTGTGAAATACTAAATAACAGTTTTGTGCCTGTGAGCCCAAAAGGCTAGTATGGACTATACTATTCTTATAGAGTTCATCTTCCTTCCTTTCCCTGAAAATAATATTTTAAATTTACAAAAGTAATTTAGGTTTCATACACTCACTGAGCAGAGATGACCACTGTAAACAATTTTGTGGATATTCTCCTGGTTGATTTAAAACATTTATAATAATATTTTCTAAGAAATTGTGATCATTACATAGACTTTTATAATCAGCTTTTTTTTCCACTTAACACATCATGAAAAATGTCTCATCTCATTAGTATTCTAAAGCATTATGGTTAATGCTGCATAATGTCCTGCTGTACAGATATACCCTAATTTATTCACCAGACTTCCATTATAGGACTTCCCTCCTGTCTGTGTATCTCTTCATTCCCTCACATTTATTTTATTTGTAACTACTTGCACAAAACGTGGGGTTAAAAATACTTATCAGTTATCTAATAAGATATTTTACGAGAAATTTACTTTTGTGTCAACATTTTTCTTAAAAAAAATGGTAAAAGAAAATTGCTGCTTCTTTAGCTCCGCTGATTAAAGTAAATGAGGCAAATGTCTGGGACTATGACTCTCTGTACCTCCGTGCACCTCTTTCTCTTAGCTGCTACATCCACTTCAGACAGTTTTTTATGTACTTCATGGAGGACCACAAAAGAAACACATTAAGTGGGGTCAGTAGCCACCTAAGGAAGAACCAAACATCTAAGTATAAGAGGGAGTATCACATACATGTCTTGACACGAGCAGCCTGCAGTGAAAAATGCGTGCCTTAATTCCCAATCATCTTATAATTTTTACCCCTAGCCTTGTAAGTACTTATTATTTCCATTTTACAGATTCAAACATGTAGTTTCCGAGAATTTAAGCTAAGATCACATAGCTGGTAAGCAGCGGCATCAGAATTTGAAACTTTTGAGTCTGTTTGGCTTCAATGGCCATGTTTTAAACCACTGCTGGGTGCTCTCAACAAATCCAAATAAAATGATAGCAGGATGTAACTTCGAAAATTAAAAACATAGTCCATTTAATGTGCAATATTACTAATATGCATTATTACTTCTTATCTTTCATAATTTAAGGCCAGAGTAATGTTATTCTTAAAGGACAGCATTTTTTCCAACTAGACAATTTCTAGAAATAAACTAATCTCACATTCCAAACTTTACTTAACCAAAAATAAAATTTAAAAAAGGACAGAGATTTCTTTTTCATTACATACTTTACTTCCACTAAAGTAAAAAATGATGAAACGGGAAGGTGATGAAATACAGGAAAATGATGCTATGATTATTTTTACCATATGCAGTTAATTTCTTAACCTTATACCCATGTTCCAGCTCTGGCTGAATGAAAACATTTATTGCATATTCAGGCGTGCCCACAAATTCACACCAAATCAAACCGAAACACTCCATAACAGGAAAGACTATGCTTAACATTTTTTCCGTCAAGATCTACCCAGAAAGGTAATAATGGATGATTTGGAAAATACCATTATACTACAGATTGGTTTGGAACTGAATGATATTCTAACAAGTGGAAAATGACAAGTTTCTCTTTCACACATGAGTCAACTTTCTTTTTCCCCTTTTAGATGCAAAACTGGGCAGAAAATAATCCAAAAAGCTCCAAACAATTCAGGATTACTACTTCTACAGATTTTTACCTTTAGGTGGATGAGTTATAATATCTATGATTGAAAAAAAAAGAATCAAGCATTAATTACACAAGCATTTTTCCTTTCAACCTTCCTAATCACCAATTAACCATTCTTTGCATTTCACTGATGTAAAATATGTGTGCAGGATAGACTTACATCATTTCAAATATGCAGCAATACCTAATAGGCAATTCTTATTGTAAATGAAGTGTATGGCCTCCTGAGGAAGAGCCTGTGGTGCAGGATCCGGCCTTCAGGTCTGTCATCAAGTTTACATTAGTTTGAAAATTAATCAAAGGCAGAAATGGTTATTAAAACACAAAACCCCCCTTCACCAACAAAGTTAAAGATTTTAAAAATATCAAAATTCAGTGCCGGGGAAAGCGAATAAGACTATTGTTTATAATATAAATCAGTTATGTTTTTCTAGAAATTAATTTGAAACCATAAAAACAGAAATCTTAAAAGTATTCATTCTGTTTGACCTATTATTTTATTGCTAGAAGCTCTCCTAGGGAGATAATCTGAAATGTAGGCAAAGAGTCACGCAAAAAAAGTACTCAGTGTAGAATTATTCAGAATGCTGAAAAACTGGAGGCACCCTAAATATTCAGCATCAGGGGAACATTTATGTAAATTATAGCGCATGACAGAGCCATTAAAAAATTTTCCAAAAAGTTGTTTACTCATATTATAACTTACATGTAACTAGTGTTAAACAAAAGGCAAGACAGTACATAAATATGAGCCACATTAAATTAAAAAATTAAAAATCTGCAAGAAAATAAGGCAAAATGTTGACAGTTCTTTCTAAGTTGTGGGAGAATTAAGTTTCTTCTGTTGCATTTTTATACTTCTTTGTTTTTTGAAAGTTACTGCTCTGTGCTCTCTAAATTTTCTACAGTGATCATCTATTTCCTCAAAAATCAGAAAAAAAATTTTAAGTCACTTAACGTCAAAGGTTTGGACTCAAGTTTTATTGACAGGACCGATGGTCACACTTTTGTATACTGACACATCCCTTGGCTGTTTCTTACATCACTAGTGGTGTTTCCAAAACAAAACAAAGCAAAATAAATGCTTCCAATAGCTAAAATGCAAACAAGGCAAGAAAGGTGAATTTGCTAAAAATTTTGGGCTGGTTTTCTGATTTCTATCAAGCCCACCTGGATGACTCACTTTTCTAGTTGGTAGGTTTGCAATTACTCAATATGAAAGTGTAAATACTGCCCAAGCAGCGCAGTGCAACATAGGGGTGCCTCACACTAATCCTGGGAGGGAGGGAGAAAGTGATTATGTTGCCATGAAGTGAATCCAAGGAGTTCTTGTGTGAAATTTTGCTTGGGAGCCCCAAATAAAACTCAGATCTTTAGCTCAGATCAAATGTCTGTGACCTTCCCAACAGTCAAGGTTCACATTATTATTTTTTATATGAAGGAAGCCTTGACTATGGGATTTACACCAAAGTCAATAAAGCTATCTCCTGCTTCTGAAAAAAAGTATCAATCAGAAAACCGGCACGTATGTGCCCTTATTATCCCAGGAAGAGCACGGTTATAATGCCAAGTTAGAACTTCACAGCCTCACAGCATTAAAAAAAAAATTTAATGTGCAGTTTAAAATATTTTTGCCTGATTTAACTAGTCACAGATCTTACCCTTTAGGAAAAGTTGATATAGTGACCATAGACTTAAAAGAATAGGCAAAAAGAGGCACATTATTATTCACATTGAAAGTCAATCCTTTTCTTTATATGTATATATTTCAAAAGAAGGTGACCCTTAAAATAGAAAGGGCCCCAGTGCTAGGATTGTCAGATGATATAAAGACAGCAGGAAATTCAAACTCAGGATAAAACATTAGGAGTCATGGTCAATTTCACAGCCATCAGAATGGAAGGTAACAGATCTCAGAAATCTGAAAGTAAGTCAAATCAATTTAAAAACAGGCTTTGATTAACAACCATTTACACACATTTGCCCAACAATATTTTCAGTTCAAACAGTGAGTTATCTTACTCTAGGGTTATTTTCTAGAATACCACAGTCCTTTTGCTCTGATATTAAAACCTAAGTATTTATAATGGCTAGAGGATAACATTAGAATATCCTTTTGAAACAGCTTTTTCGAAATTCTCAGATTTGTTAGAGTCAAGCATGGAATAAAATTGGTGCCTGTGATATGCTATACTCTTAGTATACTTGCTGTTGTATTGTCTGAGCCACAACTAAATAAGACATAAATTTAATTTCTGGCAAGCATTTGCAATTTATGAGTCAAGAACTCTCTGAGAAGAGAATTTGATGTACTTTCCACCTGCCCTTTTATCAACATTAAGCAAACAGTATGTTTTACTACAACTCACTTCTGACATTTATCAGCTGCTTTTATTTGTTTCTCTGCCAACCTCAGCCTTGTCAGCAGGACTTCAGCACAACAGCAACGGCAGCCTGTGCCAATTAGACCCTTTTCAAAAAAACTGTTCTTTTTAGAACAGCACACATTTGATTAGACCAAAAAATGTAAAAATGATTATCATAGAGGCTGAGGGCAAGGAACGAACCCATTCTACATCACCCATTCCTCTCTTTATTGAGCCAACACAGACTCCCAACTACCAAAAAAAAAAAAAAAAAAAGAAAAAAAAGAAAGAAAGAAAAAGAAAAAAGAGAGAGAGAGAGAAAGAAAAAGAAGCCACAGAATGTAAGTTATTTGGTAGCTTGAAACACACCATGATATTTATATGTTGTTTGGAAACAATATTGATGATTAGAGTATATTCCCAGGGATTGAATTAATAACAAATGACAGAACTCCATTTTTTCATGAATTATTATGAAGTAGTAGATGGGAAATTTTTGTCCTGAGGATTCTACCCACAGTCTTCCCACACACATATGTACAACTCCTCTGAAAAAATGGCTTCAAGAAAGTCTCTCTTCTCTTTTATTTAGCAAGGCACTATGCAGCTTGCCGTCCTGGGCTAACGGCCAGAAGAAGATTATGGCAAAAATAATCACCTTTGCAACATTAAGGAAAACATGAAACTGGCACTATGATTCAGGGGCTTATTTCTTTCCCTCTAAATATGATACCACGTTTTTTTGTTTTTTATTTGGGAAATGGTTTTCTGCAAGATGTAGCTAAAAAAAGTTGTTTTCTTTTCAACAAATGGCTAGAAGTGCTGAGAGATAAAACTGTGTAAGGCATTCTACTACTTAAAAGGGAATTTAGTGTTGATGAAAGATGCCAGTTTGACAGCCATGGAAAATGAAGGAAGCATTCTTTATTCCCAGGGCACATCATCTCAAAACAAGGAATCATCTCTTACGGTTAAGAGGGTCATACCTTATTGTTTAATATTCATTGAGCGTACACGCATGCTCAATGATGGAAAGATACACAGGAGACACAATATGTGTCCTCCAAGACAGTAAATACTTGAAACCAGCATATTCCTAGTCTCAGGGGCATCACAGACAAGACTAGTGGCCTCTGCTTTAAAAAGGTCCAAGCTAGTGGGTGAGAGATTCAAAAGGGGGATAAAAATTACTCAGTTCGGACATCTTTACTATTTCCTGTAAGTTTTCACCTTCTGTAACTAAAATTTGGGACTTCTTGGGCTCATAGTTGTATAGTAGCTGTTACATAGTTTATTATGTGGGCAATATTCATCACAAACTCTATCTACCTCTACCCACCTCCTCATAAAACAGAACCCAAACCAAACACCTCTTCTTAAATACTCATTCCTCATAGTTCTTCAGCGAGTATATAAAACCTGCGAAAAATCATTTGGCCTCAGTACCTCAAACACAGTAAGTATCCGTGGCACTAGGAAGCCTAGATTAGGTGGTTACCTGGTCCTGACTCAGCACAAAGTGAGAGTGAGCGTGGAGAATAGAACAACTCCCAGGGGAGTTGATTTTGCATTAATGAAGTGGATAGGGAGTATAGGGGAAGCTCTCTGAGTATATGTACTGCATGGAAATTTGCAGTCAGGGATGTCGGGGGCTAGACATGGAGAACTGAGGCTGGCCTGACATATCATACTTTCTCTGCCTGGCTCCGTGAGCCCAGATGTTAATAAGGGCTGCTGTCAAAAACTGAAGGATCTGTGTTCATGAAGGATTGAGCATAAGTGGTGCTGCTTCAGGGGCCAGGTGACAAAAAGTGACATAGAATAGGGGAGAGGGCCAGTTTGCTCATGTCTGCATGGAACACAGTATGAATGTGGCCACACAGTGAGGGCCAAGACATCATGGTAGAGTTTGGTACCCTAAAGGTGGTGACATCAGGAATCCTGAAGGGGAAACAGTCTACATAAAGAGTGTAGCATGAGTTGTGGCAATGGCAATAGAAAGGCCAGAGAAGAAAACCGTAAAGGATTGGCCCTGAGTATGTGAGGTACTGGGTGATTCCAAAAATAATTGGAGAGACACAGGTAGTAAGAAGCTGTGATCTTGCAAATTGCAGGGAAAACCTGTGAGTGTCTACCAGGACACGAGGAAAATCTGAGTACTGATGTTCATGTGACCTCATTTGTTCTAAGACGGATGAAAGCATATGGTCCTTGAATAATGAAAAAACTCAAGGCATTTTCTAAACAGGCTGTTGAGCCTAGCCATGAGCACTCTCAGCTCTTATACACACAAAGCTTGCTACAAAGTTAGGATACTGAACTTCACAAGCCCTCTCAAGGGAACCAAAGAGCATCATCTACATGTCAGAAGTTATCGGCGTTCCATACTGGTTTTGTTTGTGTTCAGAGTTTTTAGGTGTTTTCCTCTGGAGCCCCTGGGGGTAATAGGCTGTGATGATTTAGAGTGGGGCAAGCCCATACTTGTCTTTGTCTTGGCGAAGAACAATTTTTGAAGATCTCTATGTCCTTTGACTTTTTCCCTTGTTCCTGACACAACATTTTCACAAATTCGTTCTCTGTCACCCGAGTGCTCTATCTCTGGAGATTGTTTCTTTGGTTTTCATAATCCACTGCAGCCTTCTGCCTCTCCTCCCTTAAACTTCTTCTTAGGGCCTGAACTTGAGAGCTTCCCTAGACATCCTCTCATTGCTAATCTCTTGCTCAAAGTTCTGAACAAAAACCTAGAGCATCTGGAAGTTCCAGCTGATTTAAGGCAGCTCATTGTACCAATATCCCACAGGCTGCATGGAAGATTGAAGTGTGTGTATGTGTGATGAGAAACGGTACTCAATGACTCTTGGCAAATTTGGAAGATGCTTCTTTTTCATTATCATATTTTATTCATCAGCAACCAGAAGGCTGAGACTTTAACGAACTTTGTACCAACAAAAATGTGTTACATAAGGGACTTCACTCACTGTTTAGCTAACAGTCCAGAGGAAAAGCAAGTTTATAGTGTATTAATTCATGAGGAAGAACTTTGGAATTGTCTTTAAAACAAAGTAGTATTTGAAGGATTCTAAGCCTGGGAAGTACTTTCATAGAGAATCTCGTTTTTTAAAACAATGGAACCCCAAATTCCCATCCTGAGAACTAATAATGCAACATGTTAGCATCAAGCTTCAAATGGATTGGTATTTATGGCATTATGAAAATTGTGCCCTCTGTGAAGTCACCTCAAGCATAGTGTGGGGGATTTAAAAAAAGGAAAACATTAAAATAGGTCACGATATGGCAGCAGTCAATGACTTGCCACCCTCTCCAAATATATGTTTGTCTCAGAGAAATATTTCACTGACTAGCACTTTGTCACACGGCTCACTTCTCATTACCATTTCAAATGCACTTTCTGTGCTCTGAGGTACCTCTCTGCTGCCCCAGGGCTTTGCCAAGACACTAAAAAGTTTAGTTGCCATGCATAATATACAACACAAGTTACTAGTATGAATTTTTAACACTGTTTTGCTTTATCACATCCCAGAGCCCCTGGAGATCCAAGAAGTTGGGGGGGTTGTTATTTATTTATTTATACCCCCCCCACAACTTCCTCTTTTAAAAAAAATGCAATCCTTGCTATTGCCCTGGGCATATATTCATAATAAAACACTTAAACAAAATTAGAACAAATGAAAACATACCCATCTTAAGGCAATTGTCAAAACAGAAATAAGTGTCTGAATGAAGACTTTAGCAGAAGCAAAATGAGACAAATAAATATTATTCAGGGAGTTACAATTACACCTGAATAGAAGAGTGTTGTTTAATGTCCAAAATAGTGTCTGTTTCTTAGCCAGCGAAACATATTATTCAGTATGATGAGAGGATAAGAGCTTGGCTCTGGAGCCAGACGATCACTGCCTGTGTTTGAATACAGTCTCTGCAATTTACTAGCCGTGTAACCTCAGATGGACTACTGAGGTTCTCCGGCTTTGATGGTCTCTCTTGTAAAATGGGAATCATAATAGGGTCTACCTCATGTAGGGATTACAGGAGTTCACATACGGAAAGCACTTAAAACAGTACCTGGCAGACAGTAAGCATGCAATAAATCCATGAAGTGTTATTATTGACACTATTAGATGTAATAGGAAAACAATTTTTTTGGTTACATGCATTTTGGCCATCAAAGCACATCTTTTCTGGAAATAGCAAAAAACAAAAATACCTGAAAGAAAGTTCAATAGAAATTGTACATCCTGTACTGATAGGTGGAAATTACCAAGAGCCAACATCTAAAAGTTAGGTACACATTATAGGTTAAATTGGTAGGTTTATAAAAGAGAAAGGTGAGCTTCTAAACATAGGCTGAGTCAGTTCAAGAGACTTTTTACCAACACTGTTCAATACTAGATCTATGAGTGGTTATAAAATGATCCCTCTAGGTCTGGAGAAGCATTTCATGGAAAATCACCACCTGACATTCCAAAAAGGCTCTGCCCAGGAGATACAGAGTAGAGTCAGTAGTTTTCGTGCAGACATTCTTATGTGCTTAGTGGGTTCTTGGAGTCGTAGGTTTGGCAATTGAACTAGATAGACTCTATAGTTTATTTTGGCTTTAGAATTTTATGATTTTATGACTCACAATATTTCTCATATTTTTATTACATTATCTGCATGCTTAAAACTGTCCCTTAGCTCTCAGTTAAAACCTACAAAGAGTAACTCTTTACCTCTAGATGTCTCATCTATCTCGCTTAGCTTTTCTTTTTATTCCCAGTTTTCTACCCCAAAGTCACCAGCCACTGTTCGTATTTTTAAAGCACATCCCTAAATATAAATGTACAAATAAGAATGTATTGGATACTTTTTCTCTTGTTATTGAGAAACACCATTTATACCACTCTTTAACTTCTCAGGGGCTTTGCCTGCCATTGTCAATTTGATTTGAAGGGAAAACTTGAGAGTCATTTCAGATCATGTTCTTCCTTTCAATTCCTCTGTACAACTGGTCACCAAGTTCTGTGGATCATACCATCCAAATAGGAAAATAATATTAATTATTTATTGAGTACTCACACCAGGCACTATGCACATCACTGTAGGCTCAAAGAAGTTAATAACTTTCCAAAAGTCACAGAGATGGTAAGTGGGGTTGCTAGAATTAATAGGTCTTTCTGACAGACTCCAAAGCTCATGCTCACACCATGCTGTCTCTTCCATCACCTTATTTCATCTTCCACGGCTTTAGTCTGAACAATTATTTCTCATTTGAATCAATGAAATAACCTCTTAATTGGCTTCCTTGTCTCCAGATTTAACCATCCCTCACTCAATCTTTTTTTTCAAGCTGCTGCTAGATTTAGCTTTCTGAAATGCAAATGCAATCATGTCACTTGCATGCTCCCCATTGCCTTTAGAATGAAGGCCAAATTCCACAGATGACATAGAAGGAAGGCCCTTGCTAAAGCAGTCTCTGTCCATCTCTCTGGCCTCAACCCCCAGAGGCACCTTTTGCTCTGGATAAACTAAGCTAGCCTTAGTTTCTCCAATAACTCCATGCTCTCATGCCTCTGGGTTTTTGCACATGTGACATCACTAACCCATTTTGTGACCTGGAGTCCGTTCTGTTCTTTAAGACTTCTTAGCACATAGGAGGTGCTCAGTAAATATCTTTTGGCTAAAACAATAATAAAGGGCATTTCCTTTTCAAAATTAAGGGATAGAGATGAACATGGGTAAATACAGTAATCTGATTTGCTAAAATGCTGTAAAAAGTACATTTGGGGGTTATGCTTCTAGAAATTGTTTTCCCAGCCATGACCTCTTATCTGTAAAATGTTGCCCAGTGAGCAGATCATAATTATGAAATATAATGTTTGGATATTAGGCAGTAGAATCCTTGCTATGTTCATTAAATATACATTAGTTGATATTTATAAATGTTTTATATATATTACAAAATGTTAAAATACATTTCTGCTCTATGAATGAATTCATTACAACATTCGACTCTAGTTTTTATTAACCTCTTACCCTAAGTGTTAATATTTCCTGTCCTATTGGGAGCAATAGGACACATTCCCCACATTAGCTTCTAAGAGGTCACTGATTTGTTTTCAGCTTGCTGGTCACTAGGAGTTGGCACAGAGTTACCTTCATAAATGATTCAAGGTAATGGCAAATATTAAAATTAAAGAAATAACAGCAAAAGTGGGGCTCCACAAGTGAAAAATTATCATTGGAATATCACTCCTCAGGGGAATAGTCCCACTTAGCCATTCATTAAAAGTTGCTTCAAGGACATAGGAAAGAGGCACAGCTGTTGCATGCACAATAGGGATGTTTTGTGAGGGGGAGAAATTGAGTTTAAAATATATAGTGTGGGCTCTGGAAAGGCTCATGATGACTTTGCCAATAAAACGATTTTCCACGGACCACAGGTGACTTAGTGGTATTGGTTTATGGGATCAAAGCAGGTGAACATTTTTAATTACAATTCCATGTCACACCAGTAAAGCATGTTCAATATAATTTGATATTAAGAATTGTCTAAAATATATCGCTTCCTACACTCACATCAGTACTTTTACAGAAGAGCACATACATGCATGAATGATAAATGTATCTGTGACTATGCAGGAAAATTTGCCCCCTTCTCCCTTTCAAAGTAGCACCTATCTTTTGTCTCCAGGTCTTCAAACCTCTTTCGTTGTTAGTATCTGAGTCTCACCCAGCTCCCTTACAACCCTTACCTCAAAACTTTGTATCTTCCTCTTTTCTTCTCCTCCTACCTTTTCCCCTCTTCTCTCAATCCTCAGCAGAGTATTTGTAACCTGTCTGACCATGACCCTTTATTTCTACCTAAGCATAATAAAATCTTGATCCTTTTATTAGAAGGGAGATATTTTCCTTGTAATTTTTTACCTCTTATATTCAAACCTCAAGAAAATTGATAAAGATTCAAAATGCAGTGCAACCACGTAAATATTCCACACCACCACCTTATTTGCCTGACTGCTGAATTGTCCCTCTCATAAAAGTAGATGGTTTCTTGATATCTGCATTTAGCATTAGTTTTCCGTGTTGTCTCATATCCCAGAATCAGAATTAACACGCTTGAGAAAACAGTCTTCACGCTATCTCTTGATCTGCTCTTATTTTATCTTTGCTTTACTCCTACTGCTTTGGCTTTCTGAGCTTGGATCTTTGTCACTCTTACAGTATTTGTTTCGGATCCTTGCTCTCTATCTGGATTTGGATTCTCACTCTACTGATTCCAGTCTGTTAATCCCATGATTTGTGATGTTAATCAGGTTATGTTCCTGGGCTGCTCACTGGCCTCAACCTGGTATAATCTAGACCGTAGTCTGAGCCTTAGGTTTTGCCATCCATCAACGACACATAGATTGTGCTTTCTCTATCGTGTCCTGATCAGTTGGTTCAATGACACAGACATTTATAAAACAGACTTGGAAAAAAAACTACTTTCTTCCCTTGAAGGCCATTATGTCTAAAGAGGTGAATATGGCTCCATCAGCATTGGAAACAAAGGCAGACGTGTTCTCTGCTTGGTGAAAATCAGTGAAGTGTAAAATGGGTTATGTTTGAACCATATAAATGCTGCCTCTAAACATATCATATTATCATCTATCAAGGAACCTTAAACAATCACATCTGAGTGAATGTGACATAGCCTCTTCCATATCTAAAATGTCTACTGGACCTATGGGATAACAAAAAGGAATTACTGAAACTCACAAGGAGGATGATAGTGGAAAAAGTATTTTAAACACAGCATTATTTTAATTATAGTTTAGCTAGGGAAACAAAACAGGCAGAGAGAGTTTTGTAACACTGCAGAGATGGTTGTTAACTGCTGTGTAGTTAGGTGCAAAAACCCCAAAACACATTGCCAAACATTTTGTATTTTACAGATGTCTATTGGAAAAGTATACCCCCTAATCTTATTCACAAACAGAAGATACATTGCTCACACTTAAAGAAAATGAAATCAAACAGGATAAAACATGAGCAGAGAGACTTCAGACATGTCCCCCAGGCATACCAGCTTGTCAAACTTGTGAAGAAGAGCAGTTCTCTAGCTAGATACGGAGATTCTTCCTTCAACTGGGCAGATGGGCCTGGTAAATGCACAAGCAATTAGCTTTTGTGCTGAAGCAGAAAAACCAAGAGGAAAAGAAATAAATGTGCACCATATCAGTACAATCCAAAATTAATCTTCTGTTCTGTAATCACAGGGATGCAGTAAACTTTTTAGAATTTGGGCTGCATTTTTAAGAAGTTTGGAAGTTATATATAAGAAAGGAAGATCAAAACAATTGTATTTACAGAAGGCATCTGTCTATTAATTGGGTGTGAATCTAAGTTTTCCATATGAAAATTGAAATAAAAGAAAAAGATTGGAAAAGGTTAGTAAGCCATAAATAAAGTGAAAAGACAAGCCATAGACTGAGAGGAGATAGTTTCAATGTATATAGCTGACAAAGGATCAGTATCCAGAATATAAAGAATTCCTACACATCAATTAGAAAAACATTAACTACTCAAAAGAAAAAATAGGAAAAGGACAAAATGAGGCAATTTACAGAGGGAGAAACCCAATGGCCAATAACTATGAAAAGAAACTCAACCCTACCAGTAACAAAATTCTATTTCATCCATTAGACTGGAAAAAGTCGTAAGTCTAATAATACCAAGTGTTGGTGAGGGAATGAGGAAACAAGAACAGCTAAACGTCTCTGGGTAGGAGTGAAAGGAGATAAAATCATTTTGGAAGGCAACCTGGAATATCTAGTAAATTTGAAGTTGAAAACCCAATTCAATTTCTAGGTATCGAGCCTAGAAAACTTTTATATGCATATATATATGCCAGGAGATAGGCCTAAGGAGGTTCACTAAAGCCTTGTTCATGGTGGTAAAAAATTAGTTAACTTCAATGTCCATCAGCAGAGGAAATGGATAGTTAAACTGTCGTTTACTAATAAAAAGAAGTATTACACAACAATTAATTGCCTAGATCTGTCTTTATCAACATGAACAAATCTCAAAAACAAAGCTGTATGGAAAACTCAATTTGAGAAATGTACAATATTTATGCAAATTTTAAAGGCAGAAGTAGTTTTAGTCATTTTAGTGATGGGTACTTATATATATAGTAAAATTATAAAAATATACATGAAATGATACAAACCAAATTCAACTCCAGGAAAGTGGTTAACTCTGGGAAGAAAGGAGGTGGGAAGAGCTTTACACAGGTCTTTAACATTTGTTTCTCTGAAAAGATAGAGTGCTATGGAACAAATGTGGCAAGATGTTAAACATAGGTTTAATACTGGTTATGAGCATATACATTTTGTATTTTCTGCACGTTTTTGATATGTTTAAAAGGTTTAATACAGAAAAATAGTGTGCATGTTTGTGTGTGTGTGTGTGTGTTTAGAAAAGACTAGGGACAGAAAATGGACTGCCTCTGTACAAAAGGGTGATGGAAAGTTGCCGATTAGACAGAAGGAACATCATCAGCTCTGTTCATCCAATGAAAATGTTTATCAGCTAGTCATGAAAGGGTACGATATTCAGAACAGGGAAATTAATGAAACAACTTCACAGCACTTTTTCTAAGTGAAGTACTTCAGCGGTCATTTTAGGCATGGACCAAAAAAAAAAAAAACAGTCCTTTTAAATCATCCGGCTCCTGTCCTTCAGATGTAATCAGCCTCAATCCATTCTGTCAAGTGATTGGACCTTATCTCTTTAGTACATCACAAGTGAAGGAGGTCCTGCTGTTTTTAGTTCTGCTTATAGTAAATCCTTGATGGCTTCACAGCTGAGTGACAGGAGTGGATAGAGTACAGGATTGGAGCCTTGAGAATTCAATCTCTGGCAATGACTTCTTAAAAGTGGGACATGTGGCTTGACCTCTCTGGACCTCTGTTCTCCCACCTTTCAAATGAAGATAATAATATAGACCACCAGATACTACTTTTAAAATATACTTCTTTTCTTGGATACCCATCATTAGACAAATGCAAGGTGTGACACGATAACTTTAAGATAATGATGTCATAAGAACACATGGCATAAAATTCCTTGATAGGCAAAAGCCACCTTGATAAGTTCTTTTGGTACCCCCATCAACTAAACCCTCTTCAGAGGGCCTCAAGACTGATCTGTCTACTTCATACTAAATATAATATGATTATAAACTATTTATTAAGTATTCAGATTAACCATCACCTAGCTATGAGTATTAGCTATTCATTTTGCAATGAATGAGACTTAGCAATAACCATGGCAAAAGCATGGAAAAAACATTCAGACATTTAACTCACAGAATGACTGCCAAGGTATCTTTATGTGTATAAATTATGTTAGATGGTAAACTTTAGAAATGCCTTAGGACTAACCCTTTGAGTGTACATTTGCAGAGAAATGTGGAAAAGAAAGAAGAGGGGTTGCCATATAGCTTAACAATCATATAAATCCGTCAATGCATACAGCACAACATCTCAGACTTGCCCTATGTTCCCAAAAGCTGCTGACCTATACTCCTTATGTTAATCAGATCATGCTTAAAACTTATGTGATAATCAGTACCAAACTGCCTATTTGACCACCTCAAATGAAAAGAGCTAAAAATACCTGGAGATGTATATATGTGTCCCCAGGTATGCACGCGCGCACACACACACACACACACACAAATATACATAATTTTACTTGGGCATTAATATGTTGCAGCAAAGTTAATATGCCATTTTACTTTTACATTTCAGTTAGATTTCTCTAGCAAAAAATGGAATGAGGTTACAATATGATTTGCTGTGCTTATTTCAAGGTGATTTACACTTTTTTTGTTGATCAAAATAGGGACACAGTCACCATGGATAAGACATTTCTATACCTAAAATTACTTCTAGAGAGTGTGTACCCGAGGGCTCTGAGAAGTAAAACCTTTCCATGTAACTAGAGACTTCTGGTAAAATGACAGGCAACAAAAATAGTCAGAAAATAGTTAGCTGTCTCTAAGCATTATCCTCAGTTGGGTGGAGAAAGGATTTCCCCCTCTGCCTTTCTACCTCAATGGAAAGCACACACTTAGGTAAACACACCATCTTTTGTCTTTTTGGCTAAAGAAAGAAAGCGAAAACAAGAGAGCAACCAGATAAGCAACAGAATTTAAACTGAAACTACACCCAGCTACAGTATTTAGGGAGCTGGCATTCTGTAAATGAAAGCAATGACTCCTGGACTCCTGCAAAGGCAAAAAGACTTCCTTGGTCCACAACGTGTGTTCCCCATCATTAGGAAAGAGTGGACAAAACTGAGCCCCAAGGAGCACCAATCATGTACAATTGCTTTCACATCATTCCCAGTAACCTGGGGCCTCTCAAAAGCTCTGCATGCAGAGCATGGGTTGTGACCCATCTTGACTAGTAGGTGAGTAGTCTGGCTGCCTCTTTCTGAGAATTATTAAGAAAAAAAGGAATGAATTTGGAGAGGATTTGATAGACACAGAATCAACATGCCACCTACTGGTCCTTTTACATGTGGTCAAGACCTACTATGTCTTTATCACCTTAGATGCTGTCAAACCACCACCCAACTTACTGAACAGGAAGATACGTGATGCCAGCATCATCTTGATGGAAACAAGAGGCCCAGCTGGGGAGTCTATAAACCCCTGAAGATCTGTAAACAAAACCTCCAGGACACATCAAGAACATGTTGAATAACTTTGTCTCTCATACATAATCACACTAGATTGGCTTATTTGTGATGCTTTTCAATAGCAAGTTATACTTGCCATTGAACAACTAGCCTCTAGAAAGTCAATGTAGTTTCCTAGAAATATTCCAAAGTTTGCAGCACTGAATCTCTTACTTGCAGTGTAATCAGAGCTGAGTGTAGACAAAATCATGACATAGGTGTTTACCTTCCCTCTCCCTAAGTGTTCTATGTCTCTTCTGCTTTATTTTGATCTATTTCTTCATCACACCTTGGGATTTGCAGGCTCTCAATCTACTGTCTTGAACTTCATACTACCATGACCCAATGCCTAGTGTACCCTCTGATGCAAAGTATGTGTTTGATAAATATTTGTGAAATAAATAAATGAATCAATGAAAAGATCCCAAAGCCTGATAGAATTTCTCAGGGTTGTGCTCGATGACTAGAAAAATGAGATAAACTCATGGGTTTGAAATAATTAAGGTTGATATGCAAACATCACGCATTCTTTACTCACAAGAAGCAGGTCCCTTTGCTGATGCTCTGTTTATGAAAAGGAAACTAAGTTGGAAGTTGAATGACAACTGTGCTGTGTCTAAGTCCGCTTGGGCTGCCATAACTGAATAGCATAGATGGGGTGGCTTCAACAACAGGAACTGATTCTCTCATAGTTCTGGAGATTGGAAATCTGATATAAGGGCATCAGCATGGTCGGATTCTGCTGAGGGCTTGCAGATGGCCACCTTCTTGATCTGTCCTCACTCCTGCCAGAGAGAGGAAGAGCAAGCCTTCTGTGTCTTGTCTTAGTAGCACACTAACGCCATCATGACCTCATCTAAACCTGATTACTTCCCAAAGACACCCGTCTCCAAATACCATCACATTGGGGGTTAGGGTTTCAATATATATTTT
Source organism: Vicugna pacos (assembly GCF_048564905.1). Classification (NCBI taxonomy): domain Eukaryota; kingdom Metazoa; phylum Chordata; class Mammalia; order Artiodactyla; family Camelidae; genus Vicugna; species Vicugna pacos. Next base: position 87,110,523 of record NC_133023.1, read on the forward strand.
CAGACACACAATTCAATCTATAACACACTGGTTTCATTATTAGGCTAATTACTAAGGGTTTCCAGTCTGAAGGTCAGAGTACAAGAGGATTACATTCTTAAGTCCATCAAACTGCTTAGAATTCCTTGACACCATTACCATCAGCCATTCTATTCAGGTTCCCCCTGTATCAAATCATGCCACTGCCTACTCAGTCCTACTTCTTTCAAACCTCGGGTCCTTTCGTCAAGCATGAACATAATCAGTATTACTGGAAGACTCAAATGCTATCATTCAGGGTGTCATTTTTGCTTTGTCCAAGCTCAAATACAAGCAGTAACAAGAAATGACAATGAACTAGGCATTACTATTGGCATACTAGACATGTTAGTCTTAGATAGCTAACAGTGTTTCTAGTACCTGTAATAAATAAATAAAACTTGTCTCCATTAAGCATTGCTTCATTTTCAAAATGAGATAGTGTTTTTTATCCAAGCTGCATCAGCTTCCACTTTTCCAGACCTATGCCAATTTCATTAACTCCTTGAGCAGCTTTGCCTCGCATTCTACTCATCTGGAACCCCTTGTTCTTACAGCTATGAGCCACTTCATTCAGAACCTAGGAGTGTGTTAGCCACAGCTGACTCCTGTTGTTTCTCCACTCCTCCCACCCCCATCACCACCCCCCCCACCTCAGAGATCTGCTCCTCGCCTCACAACTCCTCAGTGGTTCTTCAGCTAATTGGAACAATGCTCGAAGCTGAGTGGAAGCTAATCAATTTATTTTTCACATAATGCATAAAACACTGCAGCAGCCCATCGGGAGGAAATTCAGATATCGTTAGTCGTTTTCTTTCAACAAAAAACCCCTGCTTTATCTTAAAGGAGGGGTCCAAACTTGATTCTGTTTCTTCTTTATAAATCCATGTAGGCTATGATGCAGATCTCAGCTGAGCTCCCCTACCTCTGGGGCAGCACCATTCGGTGCTTGTCCGTCCATTCACCAAGATGCCTACTTAGTGTTCCATTTCGCGTTCTTGTTTAACTTCCTTGAGGTCTTATGTTTTACGTTCCTCTCCTATTGGGATGCCATAGGAATGCAATGAGCAGATGCATTCAATGATTCATTACCATTAGCAGCCAGAGTGGAATCAAGAGCTTTATCAGCTTCCTGGCTTCCTGGTTCTGCTCACAGGGGAACCATATTATGCCTTACCTTCCTCTCTAGATGCACAGTTTCTCTAGTTCAGCACTCTGTGGAATCTCAGCATAGGCAAAACCTCTCCTTTACTGCTGCATCTAGAGCTTGTGGCACTGGATCTTCTGGCCAAGTAGAAAAGAATTTTCAAGGGTATTCAACTCTACAAGTACTTTAATATTTTTATTAAACAGGTGCATTCCAGGTTATTATTTCTAATGTATCAAATTACTCAATTCTAGAATCTGTTGCCAGGCAAAGGGACACATCCTGACCTAAGTTATTATTAAGTTCTTATAAATGCATGGGTTACAGTCTATAGATCAACATTGGATTTTAAAAAGAAAGTTCCCCTTCTGCACCATTCCCTTTGGTGCTCCCAGCAGCAATTTCTCAGTCTTGATGGACTGTGTGGTTGAATGGGGTAGTAGTGGTGCAAGGGGAGGAGTGACCATTTTGTACTATGTTTTGAGTGCTTCCAGTAAAAGACTATATACGCTCTGATAGCTAATGATAGCTAAGGCTTTTAACCACAGGCCCTTCCACAGAACTAATATTTCATGTTGAAAAATTATATGTCACTAACTGTGGAACTTTGGCAAACATGAATAAAAGTTGTGCTGGAGATAAAATATGTTGTTCACCTGGTCCCTTGAAAATAAACTATCTGCCATTTGGTGTTGTAATTTTAGGAAAATATCTACAGTTGGCTCGATGCAGATGGTGTTTACTTTAATATATTTATATTGCATTCTCTCTCCTTATCACTCACCATCTCCCACTGTTTTTCAAAATGAGCTCCATGGACCACCTGCATCAGACTCACACTTGCAGTTTGTTAAAACTGCAGATTCATGGCCCCATCACAGGCCACGTAATACAGAACCTCTGCGGCTGTGGTCTAGAAATCTGCATATGTAAGAAGCACTCCAGGTGACTAGGGGGGTTAAAAATAAAAGCAACACAATAAATTATTCTAAAAATTAAAATATTTTATTTCATTTTAAAAAGCACTGGGACTTTTTTAAAATTTGACAAGGTGGGGAAATGACAAGATGTGATTGGGTACATATGGAAGGGTTTGGGGAAGTGTCCTGGAGAAAGTGGCATCAAAGTTTAGACCTAAAGGCTGCATGGAAGTTGGGTAGTCAGGGAATGAGATGGGTGAATGGATGAGGGGAGGACAGAGAGGAGGAAGAGGAGATTTTAGGCACAGGGAACAGACTATACAAACGCTTATTTAGAACTGATAGAAGTTTTGCACGGATAACCACTTGGCCAAAATGTAGCCTTCACAGAAAATATATTTAGACCCAAAGGAGAGGGTACTATGGAATTTCAGGCCTTGTGACAACTGTATAAATACCTTTTTCTTCTTGAGGGGAGTGAGGTGGTTGGAGGGAGGTTGGGAAGACATACCCTCCAAATCATACTAGGTGTAAGCCTGGCCCATGATATAGCGCAGGGAAAAAGGAACCTTTGGTACTTCCGTTCTGCTAGGATATTGCTGACCTGCTTCTTTTGATTGGGAAGAAAAACGACTTCAGTGGGTGTCAAGCGGCAGGTGGTGACCACTGTTTCTTTAAAGACAACATATGAAACACTGAAAATTTATTTCCCAATAAACTTGACTTTATGAGCTGAACCAAAAAAGTGCCATACAATAAAAGCATAAGGAACAAGAATATTTCCAACTGCCATTAAATATAATCCAAGGGAAGTGATTCACTGTGGCTCAGGTGCAAGTTCCCTGTCAATACAATTTATAAGGGTTCAGCTTCCAAAAAGCTACACTTCCATTTGACAGTAATTTCCTCTTTTATTTTGTTTTGTTTTAAGTTGACTGCAATTTTCAGTCACAGTTATCAGTTCATCACTTGGATGAAGGTGACCCAGCAGTCCTTCTTTTACCTAATTCCTGGGGTACCCTTAGATTATCTTCACAAGCAAAGTCTACAATGATAACAGGAAAAATAAATTAATTCAAAAATGGAGGCTTATCAAATGCCATCTTCTGTGGGCTGCGTTCTTTATTAAACATGAATCAAACAATCTTTTTGAAATGGGGGGGGTGTGGTTAGCCAGAATCATCTTCTTCCCCCATTGCATGGCTAATTCAACAACCTTAATTAATAAGCCTTTTAAGATGAATTTTAGAAACAAAAGCTGCCATCAATTTGCCAGCCACATGTATTATCTTAATTATTTTGAGACATATTTGTATTTTTAAAAGGACATACAGTTTTCATCAACTGAGTCAAAAGGAGTCACAGAAAACTAGCATTTTAAATGTTGAAATAAATATTTTACAGCTAAATAATTCTAACACTAGTAATGATATCTCTTAAATCAGCATTTCCTAATGTACAGAAAGGTTAGTGTTTTAAAAGAAAAAAGGTCACAATACGAATAAATTTGGGGAACTTTGTGTTAAAAATATCTGTATAGGCTTTTAATTATAGGACTTCTCAGAGTCTTTAATACACTGATACATACCATGAATTACTGAGAGCTGGATATGGTAAGGAGCATTTCCTATACACATTGACTGTTTACCTTTTTCAGTGCATAGTACAAAACTAGGGCTTCGCTATAACATATTTTGGGAAATTAGAACATATTTGGAATAATCATTATTTCTAAACTTCAGAAATGGTATAAATCTTGTTTAATCATTTCTTTAAAAATTACCTGTGTACAAAATATCTTCAAATCTCTCACACTTCACCAATGCTGTCCTGTAATCATCAACTTTCAGTGTTGACAGTGTAGTGTGTCTATAACTTCCATATTGGACATGTAATTCAGGGTGATTAAACCAATTGGACTAAGCCAAGATTACCACTTTACATGATCGATCGACAAACTGTAGACATAATTAAAAGTGTGTGTATGCAAAACAGAAAAAATGGAGAAAGAAGGTTTGTTTGTTTGTTGTATTCGTCCTAGACATTCGTATTCAAAACAGAAAAATCAAATGGGAGTAGTTATCAGAATGGAGTTGTCAGAAACTGGATAAAATTGAGTATTTCTGCAGCATTCATAATTACTTTCAGGAGACTGAACAAGAAATGTGGATCTCAATAAGCCACAATGGTTTGGAATGAGCCTTGAGATTCTGAGTAGGCTTTGCAATCAGCAAATTGAAAAATCTCCAAACAGCCCCAGAAATACCATCCTACAGTATATCTTTTGACATTATTATATATTATCAAAGCAATTGTATTTCTTTTTTGGGGGGTATACATTGTGACATTTTTATATGACAGCTCTCAGCAGGCTTTTTAGTACTCTGATAGGTGACCTAGTTTAGGGAACTATTTTACTTGTTTTAAGAGGTCTCTAATCATGTAATCATAGGTGATTTGGAAATGGCTTTGAAGAAGGACTCTTAGAGCTGCTGAGTTAATAATATGCATTACCGACATTCCATGATATTTTTTATGCTCCCCAAACATTCACTCTCTAAGTGAGCCATTCTTATTCTCTCTTCCTCCTCCTCCCTCCCTGTACATGAAGTATGTGTACATAATATGGGCTGAATTAGAAATGAGTACTCTAATTATATATACCATGAGAAATAGTGTCTCTTGATATAATATAGCCTTGAAAGTCATTCTTAAACACTATTAGTACACTTAAATTTCCTGTGGCCAGCCAAATGGGCACTACCTTTGCCCAAAGTTTCCAGTGCTTTCCAATCCTACTTATCCCTATGCTCACTGACCTCCACTACTCTTCCTATTAAACTGCTAAATGTTACTGATTTGGGGAAAGACCGTTCTGTAAAAAAGAACAGGCATGCTCACATACACACTGTTAGCAGGATTATAAATATGTGGTCTTTTTGAAGGACATTTTAGCACTGTATATATCAGATATCTCATTTATTTTCCTATCAAAGTATTAAATGTGTCTACCCTTTGACTCATCAACTCCACTTCCTACAGCATAATCCAACAGGTGCACAAATATGTATGTACATAGAATTCATTATAGTGTTCCTCATACAAGTAAAAAATTTGAAATGGCCTAATTGCCTGTATAGATAAAGGAATATCAAGCAGCAGACGTAGATTTATATATATGGACATAGAAAGATCTCCAATAACATTGTTAGGAAAGGGGAAAAGCAAGTCATAGAAAAAAACATATCATGATCCTATTTAGATTTTTAAAATATTATAGAAGGATACCTACCAAACTATTATCCAGAGTACCTCTGGATAGGGAAATGGGTTGAGACAGGGTGGGGTGAAAAATAAAGGACTTTTCAGTTTTATATTTTTGTATAGTTTGTTTCATTTTTGCAATAAGCATATAATCATGCATTATTTGTGTAGCTAATATTTTTACAGTAAAATGATACTGCAATAATCTCTAAAATATTAGTTTCAAAAGTCATACACTCAGAGAAGCAGTTGATAATAGTTCCTATCAGGCAGATTAAAGTATTATTAAGGGACACACTCATTATTTCTCTTAGGTTTTAGTCCAGTGAATCATCTATTATTTCTTTGAGTACTGTGTTCCACAGACCCTAGAGTGTCACCCATGTTCATGCTCTTATATAATTCCCTCCTTTGGGTGTAGGCACAGCTTCTAACCAGTAGTATATGGCAAAGGTGATGGGACATCACTCCTCTAATTACATTACCACTAATACACATAAGACTCACTTTACTAGCATCTAGCAGAGAGCCTCTTTCTCTCTCTCTCTCTGAAGCTGACTCTGAAGAAGCTGTCACACTGAGTGGCCTATGGAGTGGGTCTGGAGTAGGTCATCAAAAGGACATGACTACCAGTTGATACTTGAGCTGGACCCAGGCAATCAGAAGCTCCTCACCCCCTCCCCATCCCTTGGATTGTATGTTCTGCCCTCATTCCCATAGTAAGAGCTGTTTCAAAGAAGTGACCACATGGATGATACAAGTGACTGAAACCAGTTAAGGCCTCTACATAAACTTTTAAGATTCTAGCAGGTGGGTGCAGAGATATATTCATCTTGCGGCTGCCCAAGACAAGCCTCGTGTGTAAGTTCCCTTGCTTATTAAACCTGCCACCTACCAATCTGGAGTTGTCTGACTCTTTCCTCCGCCTCTCCTTGCCATCTGAGTGCGGGAGCCAGTTTCAGATTTTTTACCTGGGGAACTCCTGAGTTTGTGAACCCACGGTGCCATGTGGCAAGGACTGGAGAGCAGCCTCTAGTAGCTTGAGAACCATCTGTGGCTTATAGCCAGCAAGAAAATAGGAAAGTTGGTCCTACAACCACAGGAATTTAATTCTCCTAACAAGCACATGAGCTCAGAAGAAGATCCTCAGATGAGACATCAGCCCCAACTAATACCATGATATCAGCCCGGTAACACTCTGAGCAGATAATTCATTTGGGTGTGCCCAGACTCCTAACTCATAGCAACTATGAAATAATAAATGTTTCCTGTTTTAAGTCCTTAAGTTTGTGCTCATCTGCTACACAGCAATAGAAAGCTAATGGAATTACCTTGTTGTACAATCTGTCTGATGCCACAGTAACCAGTGGAAGACAAGAGAATGCACTCAATTGGCTATTTTGTCTACCAGCTCCCTCTTCCTGAATCACTAACAAATGTACACACTTGGATGTTTTAAATCACTTTCTGTATGTTAGACACTATCCTCTGCATTTACATCCCTTTCTTACAACAACCTCACATTACTCCTATGAAGTGGTTACAGGTGAGGATGCTGTGGATTTAAAAGGTTACAAAATTTGCCCAAGGTGGCAAAGCTAGTAGGTAGCTAAACCAAGAGTCATACCCCCAATCTACGCTTAACAGGACATTTAAAAATAGTCATCAAATGATCCAGTGTTTAAAAACTCACTTCACTTTCAGATAGTACATTCAAAATCAGTGATTAAAAAAGAAGTTGGTAGTCTGGCTATCCACCCAAAGGCACAAAATCTAATACTATTTCTTTTCCCCCAAATATGTTATATTTTCTAGTGATTTAAAATAAAAACTCAGTAAGCATTATTAACAGTAGAACCTGGCTACAATATCACACAGCTTTATGTATTCTGCCATTCACATCATTTCCTCTTTGAGTCACACCAAATACAGTTGTGGCTGATAACCCATATCAGGGATAGTTCTGATCCTTAGTATCAGGAGATCAGTGACTTTTTAAGTTCACATGGGCTTCCTTTTAAAGGAAGTAAACCCTACAAAACTAAAAAGCCAGAAGCATAGAGCTGCATACCAGAATATGACACAATCAATGTAATCATCAATAGGCAAGTTGAGATAAACATCATACTGACAGGATATGTAGCGGAAGAAGGCCAGAGGAAGAATGACTCAATTTTATTTTTCCCATGGGCAAAGGCAGAAAGAGTGTCATTGCGAACAAATTAAAGTCCTACCACAAAGCAGTTGTACAATGTGCCATGCCAGAAAGCAAAGGGCAAACCACTAATCTCAACAGATAATAATTAGAAAAAAAGGGTACAGAAAAAAAAAATCAGGAATACTAGGACTAGGACGAAAGGACGTTAGGAAATATCACTCTCAATTGTGATGACTCTTCTAGAATGTGCATTTTGACTGATTTTATAGGTTGTGATTTTCTCACCGCAGGCATTCAGAATTGGCATTCAAACACTAGGAGAGCCAAGTTTAATTAACTTAGACTTCTGAATAAAGAGACAACCAGAGAGCAAGAGGGACATCCAATGCTATGGCTACAATTTGCTGTTCAAACTGCAGAACCATATGCACTGCTGCTTTTATTGCCTCTTCACCTTATCAGCTGAAAATTGTGCCACATCAAGAAAATGATCTCTGTGATCCACATTTTATCCCATTTATGACCTCTCTCCTTTCTGCTTTCCTTCAGAATCAGTGCAATGTATAATTTGGCTCCTGAGATCAGAGACTGAGGTCAAATTGAAAGGAGTCAACTCCAGGAGGACGGCTTTGAATAGTAAAGGATTAACGCTAGAGGATAATCAGGTAGATTCTCTGAGGACTCCAGAAAACTTTTGGTTTATATCTGGTCATTTTGGGATGAGATTGGGTAGAAAAGGACAGATAAAAGATCAAAATATATCTTGTCTCTAAGTGGCATGCATGTGTCTATGCACATACACACACAACACAAAAAGAAATTCACGATATTCTGGCAACCCACAATCAAGTTCAAATCTCCCTGCTCTAAAATACATCTCACTACTCTTCTACTTGACCTTGGGCAGAATGATGAAGCAACAACAGTGAAGGAGCCTAAAAATTCTGGAGAACCTATAGAAATCATTTCTCCCAAGGGAACAACTACATAATAGTATTAACTTCTACTGAAAGTTTAAGCAGGATGAGAACTAAAATGAGGATTTGGCCAAAATGTCAGTGACTGTAATAGAATAATGGAAATAGAAGTCAAATTACAGTGTACTTCATTTATTTGATTTAATAAACACTTATTTTGCTCTTACTATGTATCAAACATTGTTATAGCTGATGAGGATTCAGACAAAAATCCCTACTCTATAGAGCTTAAATTCTAGTGGGAAAAGCAGATAAATAATAAGACAATTGAGTTAAAGTATGATAGATGGTGACAAAGGCTAAAGGGAAAATTAAAACAGAGAAGGGAGATAGAGTGTTATGTGTGAGTAAGGAATCTGAGTCGTAATTTTGTATTACATGGTCAGGTAAGGACTCACAGAGTAGGTTATAATTAAGTAAAGACCTGAAAAAATTAAGGAATAATCCATGAAGAACTTAATGGTAAAGGAAGAAGGATTTACAAGACAATGGAGAAATTAATAATGCAAGCAAGAGAGAAATAAAGGTTTAAGCTCCAAAGGAAGTGAGGAATGTACAGGATTGAAAACACAGAGTGAGAGCTGACATGGAGGAGAAGGAGGGTTACTTCTGACTGTGAAACTTCTGGTGAGACTGAGCATAAACACAGGAATGCTGAAGGTGGGGTGACAGGAAGTTGAGGAAGCTTCATGACTGACGGCCTGTATTTACTCTGTGAGGTAAGAAGCAACAGCAACTTCTGCTGTCTGTAAGGGTGTGGGTAAAGTTAGTAGTTCAAACAAGATGGTGTCAGAGCAATAAGAATGGGTTACTTAGAAAAGTTGCTGACTTAGGGATAAAAATAAGGACAGGAGATAGTCTTAGTCTTAAGGGCTCGGCTAAGGTTTGATATTATGAATCTGAAGTGGCACCAATCAATCAGGTAGGTGATTTTCTTTGGCAATGGTCAGCGTAATGAGAGAAAGAAGAAAGAAAACATCAAGTGAAAAAGATCCAAGATTGGCAAGATGGTGCAACACAAGGATGTCAATGAGTTCCCGGTTAAAATATGTTGGGATTAGTAAGAAAGAAAGCATGAAAAAGTCTGAAGGGTAGATAGGTAGCTAGGGAGTTGAGAGGACCTAGAGTTCTTGATGATACCAGAGGCGATTTAGCGAGAGGGAAGGAGTGGAAACAGTGTTAGTGACTTGCTAAAGTGGAATGGAGACAATGATCACTGGACTGAAAAAGGTCAAGGAACTATGAAGGTAGGATTTCAGATGAGTTATCTGCCAAACTTAGAGGCAGATTATTTCAGGTAGATATTTTTTTCTATCAAAAAAGTAGATTCATCAGTCCAAACCAAAAATTAGGAAGAGTATAAACCTAGTACACATAGCATCATTCTCATGGTCTAAAAAACATTAAAATGCCAATTACAAAAAACCTATTGTGATAGAACAACAGAAAATATATTTTGTGAATACTGGTTGGAGAAATAATCTCAAAATCTAAAGACATACTTTAACTAAATAGATACTCTCAACTGTTGTTACACAAAATAGTGGAAAACACATTTACGCTTAAATAATGACTACTAAAGTAATAAAATGCATTAACTCTGGGCAAGTAGGATAAATTTATTCAATAAAAGATAACACAAGTCCAGCTATACTGCAGTAAACTCTATCTGGTAGGATAATAGAAAAATATAAAATTGAATTGGGTTAAAAATGATCTTTTTTGCAAATGGACATGTAGAGAATATTTTGTACTTGAAGACTGAATATTAGCCAACATCCCTAAAGAAAAAAGAAAAAAAATATTAATTCAAGTCTGTTTCATAGCCTTCTCACCTATGTAATTTTCATTATTGTTATTTTCGGATGTTCTGACTTAATTAAAGCCATTAGTACCCAGGAATAAATGAAAGTATGTTTGCTATTTCATAGGTCTGTAAGATTTTCAACTATTTTACATTTGACAACTGGTGTCCAAATTTTCTTGTATTTATTTTTATAAGTCATAATTCTTAAAGTCAAGACAAACCTTGACTGTAGAAGCATATACTAAACTTTCATCTATGACTTTTCATTGATGTCTTTTCTTACCTTATTTAGCCATTATCTGCCATTTAGAAAGTATGTATACAAAACCATCTTTCCTAACCATTATTGGGCATGACTTATAATGCATTGCTTTGTGTGGAATTCTCCACCCACAGAAATAATAATTCCATACAAATAAAATTAAACTCAGATGTTTGATCAAACTGTTATGTTGAACCATGCTAGAAATAGAGATTTTAAAAAGGATAGAGTTTGAGTAAGTATAATGAAGAGCATGTAACATGCTGGAGGGTTCTAATATCTTCCTTTTTAGGATTCCTTAATTAAGTCCTTCATTGTGTGTGGTTACCTCTCAGTTTTAATTTTGCAGTAATTTTGCCATTAAAACTTAAGTTCTCTGAAGGATCAGGGTGACAGGTGAAGGGGAGAAAAGGGAAGTTGAAGTTTCTGCCTTTCCCTCTTATCCAGATCATATTTCCTGTCATTTTACATTTTGGATTCTTTTGGAAATGACAGTCACAAATACAAGAGGGAAAAGAAGACTCGGGGAGGGAGGATGGGAAATAAAGACAAGGGGAAGGGAAGGTTTGTGTACAGGAGGTAGGAAGGTACTTTGGAGGAGCTTTCCTACCTTACACATGTTTGGGGAGCGGGATGGTAAGGGGAAAGAAGTAAATTCATCAATAAAGTCACCATAGGAAGAGAATAAGAGTGCTCTTATAGGAACCATGAAGGGATGTTATGTAAGGTAGTGGGACTTGCAGTTTTTTTAAAAATACGTCGTTATTATATACCATCATATTGTGTCCTAGACACACATTTTACTCACTGCCATTTCAATTCTAACTGCCAGTTATCCTTCTTGCTAGAACCTAAGCTGTTAAAGCCAAATTTAGTAAAGCAGATCATATGAGAAATGAGTCTCAATATTCTTTTAGGTTATTCTAGTTTCCACTGGGAACATTTTGCTTGCGCTTCCTTTGGACTTCTCACTTCAGAAAAACCTTGCCACCTGAAGGCATCCTTTAAAATACAGATGGGTCACATGAAAAGATGCTGAACTATGCTAATAACTAGGGAAATGCAAATCAAAACCACAATGAGTTATCACATTACATCTGTCAGAACGGTGATCATCAGAAAAGAACACAAACAACAAATGTTGGCTTTGATGTGGAAAAAAGAGAACTCTTGTACACTGTTGGTGGAAATGTAAATTGGTGTGGCCACTGTGAAAACAAACTAGTGAATGCAACAAAAAAGAAACAGACTCACAGATACAGACAACAAACTAGTGGTTACCAGTGGAGGGAGAGAAGGAAGCAGAGGCAATTTAGGGGTAGGGGATTAAGAGGTACAAACTAGAATGTATGAAGTAAGCTACAAGGATGTAATGTATACCACAGAGAATATAGCTAATATTTTATAATAATTACAAGTGAAACATAACCTTCAAAAATTATGAATCACTATACTGTACACCTATAACATATAATATTGTACATCAACTATACTTCAATTAAAAAAAGGAAAAAATATTAGTGCACATAAAAATAAACAAAACAAAATAAAATGAAATACAGATGGAAAGTCCTATAAAGAGTCTGTCATGGTAAGACCATTTAAATGATAAATCAGATTCTTGGTACAAAAGAAATATTAGGGAAGTTAACTCCTAAGAGAAGGGGACAATATACACAGCACAGTTACTCTAATTGTTGCCAACATGATAAATTATGCCAATAAGTATGCTTTTGCTTCTCAAGGTCAGTAGGTTGAAAACAGAGTTGTCAACATAGGGGCTTTCTATTATCCACAAATATTTGATGACTATCAGACAATAAAAAAATAATAATTCTTTAGCCACTATCTCAGAAAGATGAGAAAAGATCTTTTCTGGATAGCGTTTTTGAATCTTCAGGTACTGATCCACTAGTGGGTTATGAAATCAATGTATGGTGTCATGAAAGGCACTTTAAAACAAAAGAAGAGAATATTCTAGGGTAGGGTAGAATAGGATAGGATAGGATAGGATGGGATAGGATAGGATAGGATATCACAGTGCATTGGTATGTTGTGCTTTGTGAAACTTGTTTAGTATAGACGCACATATTTTGAGTTTAGTGGGTTGCAATGGAAACTGTATTTCTTATTGTGGATCACTGCCAAAAAGGTTTGAAAGTTACTGTTTTAACAGGTGTCTCTACATCTCACAGAGAGTAAAGCTTTACTCATGACCACAGAGATAACCAGAAGATTATTTTTCTCTGAAAGAAAATCATATTTATCTCATTTTCAGGAGAACAAATACTTCTCAACTGGGAAAAATGATATATAGATGAATATGAATCTCCCAGATGATAAAAAAAATCAGCAAGTTGGAACAATAGAAACATAAAAGAAAAAAGAGAAAACTCCCTGTGAAAACAGAAGGGCAAAAGTGGAGACAATTCAAATGCTTATCAACTGATGAATGGATAGATAAAGTGCATTGTATCCATACAATAGACCGTTATTTGGCAATTAAAAGGAATGAAATGCTGATGCATGTTATACCATGGACAAATCCTGGAAACACACAAAGTGAAAGAAGTCAGACACAAAATGCTACCTATTATATGATTTCCATTTGTATGAAATATTCAGAATAGGCAAATCTATAGAGACAGCAAGTAGATTAGTGCTTTACTAGAGCTGGGTGATACAGGGCTAGGGGGATGATAGCTAAAGGGAGGAGTCTCTTTTTGAGGTGTTGAAAATGTTCTAAAATCGACTACGGTTGTGGTTGCATACAACTGTGAATATACTGAAAACCACTGAATTGGATGGCATGTGAACTATATCTCCAAAAAGATTTTTAACAAAACAGAACATTCTTCAAAAACAAGAGGCTCAGAAGCAACGTCAGTATCAATATTAAGCACAGGTCAGGAAAAACAACCACTAAGCCAAACTTTGATGGAGCACCATTGCTTTGCCTAGTCAGTATTTTTCAACCTTCTTTTTGGAAAACTGTATCTTAATTTTTTTTTTTTTGTAAACTACCCTTGTCCAACTCTCATGCTTTGGTTAAGATTGACCTCATTCTCAGCTCCCCAGGTAGGTCTTTAATGGGCTTAGACAATCAGAAAAATCTTACTCCTCTGGACATAATGATTGGTTCAGGTTTGAGTAAATGATTAAATCAAAGAGAATGAGATGCATGCAGACATTTCTTAGAGTTTCTGAGAAAGGTTTTCTTCCCCCACTAGAAGAGTTTCTGTCACCACTACATAGTCTGACAATGTAGCTAACACCTAAAGAGTAGACTTGAGCCAAGGGACAGAGATAAACTATATCTTGGTGACATAAATTGAGCCCTGATCAAGTCATACCTGAAGACAAATCTACACCTGAAGTCAAACATTCACCTTGTCTTTATGCCAGATTGAACAGAGTAATCTGGTTATGGTTTAAAGCCTGGAAAATAGGGATAATAGCAGGAAATTGTGCAAGGCTTAAATCAAGGTGTAGACCAGGTTGTGTACTCATCTGAAGCTAGGGTCTTCATCCATGTTTATTTCTTTTTTTGGCAGAATTTAATTCCTTGTGGTTGTAGGCCTGGGGTCCCCCATTCTATTGCTCTTTGTTGGCCAAGCACCACTCTCAGCATCTAGAGACCACTCTCAGGTCTGTCCCATGGCCTCCTACATGTCAACAACAGAGAACCTTCTTCACACTGAATCCCTCTCATTCCTCAAATATGACTTTTCCTTCTGCCACCAGCTACTCTATGCTTTTAAAGGACTCATGAAATTAGGTTAGGTCCACCTAGGCGATCTCCCAGTCTTAAAGTCAACTGATTAGTAACCTTAATTACATCCACAAAGTTGATTTTGTCATGTAACCTAAAATAATCATGGGAGTAACATCAAGGAGTAGAGATCATAGGGGCCATCTTAGAATTCTGCTTACCAGATATTTGATATGTTTTTTGATGCAATCTGAAAATTTCTTTCTTGTAGTAGATGAGTATATTAATAAGGATTAAGTTCAGCTCTAAGTGAAAGAAATTTGTTTCTTAAACTTAGATAGAAGTTTATTTTTCCTCATACATATAAATATATGAATGGGTATTTAGGGTTGGTATGGTAGCTTCACAGTAATTTAATCTTTAATGATTCAGGTTTCTTCCACTTTATTGTTCTTCCATCCACAATACAGTTTCCATTTGTGGCCAGAAATGACTGAGATAGCACCATTCATAACATATGTATCCCAGCCAGTGAAGGAGAAAAGAGGAGATGCAAATATCCATTATCTTTAAAAATATTTTCCTATAAATTGTACATATACTTTCTTTCTATATTTCAGAACATAGTCATATGAGCAAACCTAGATGTAAGAGCCCCTAGAAAATTAAGTTTGTTTATTGTGGTGGTCAGAGTCCAGCTAATATTTGTTGGTTCATTATTAAGTAAGAAGGATATAACAGATACTGAAGAAAAACTATCAGCCTCTGCCACAGTATGTTTATCCCACTGACAAATACTAATATGGTGACTTTTTATGTTTAATTATGTCATATTTTATGTTTTCTAAATATTTTGTTTCTTTTCTCTTAATTGATATAGTATATATTTTCTGTTCGTTGTGTGTATTATATGTGCATGTTTCTTCCGATAAAGTAGAAGTTCTGTATCCTGTTTTTAGTTCTACTAATACCTACTAGTGGTTATCTTTGTAGTTATACATTTATAAAATATTTTATTTCATAATTCACTTCCTCATTTATTTATTTATATTTATAAAATATCATACATTTTTGTAGCCAGTATCCAGGGATGGTATTAGGGAGAGGCAAGTGAGGCTCCTAGGGCACAGATTTAAGAAGGCACTCACTCTTTTGTGAAGGGTAGTGTTGGCACCTGAGATTGAGTGCTACCTTAAAGTCAGTGCTCTAGACACCTTGCTTGCTTCATATTTCATGAGTTCTATTTTTCACCCCCATGACTTTGTAGGGACTGATTCACTGTCTTCTGTTAAAAGAGTGTTGAACTTTACTGTGAAGTAGTCTCA
Organism: Vicugna pacos; assembly: GCF_048564905.1. Lineage (NCBI taxonomy): Eukaryota > Metazoa > Chordata > Mammalia > Artiodactyla > Camelidae > Vicugna > Vicugna pacos. The sequence goes on from NC_133023.1 coordinate 87,126,113, forward strand.
GGGCAGCCTTATATATATGTAACTGTTTTACCTAGATGTACTAAAGATTCTTGAAGCCCTGTTACTTTACTGGTGTGCATCTCAGTGGTCATTCTTTTAACACTTTTCCTAGGATATGTTTGCTTTTTCAACCTATAATTTAATGTATTTAATTTCTAGCATGTTTTCTTGAATTTTATCTTTGCATATTTTGGTAATACTTTTGTTTGGTTCTCTTCTTTGGGAATAACATTTGCATTTAGATTGGATCTCCTTTGCCCACATTACATAAATTTGATTTTCTTTCTATTTCTTTAAAACTATTTGTTTATCCCATTAATTTCCCTTGCTTTTCTCTGTTCCTCATGTGTCTTAAATGTATTTTTGGCAATGTCTGTTCTCCTTAATGCTGCTTCTGATGTTTGCTTCATTTTCATGATTATTTTTTTCTCTTTTGTTACTTTCCTGAGCTTCACTGTCTCACATTTTATTCCTTTATGTTGTTTCATTATAGCTTTATCACTCTCCTTTGAGCTCTCTCATTTATGTACTATGCCTTTTCAAGGCAATATTTTTTGTTTCAAGTTTTTTCTGCTTGTGGGTCATATTTCTCTAGTGAGTACTTATCTGCCATTTATTTTTCCTATTTATTTCCTTATTTTTTCTTGTAGTTCCTTTGTAGAGATTATGTTTTGGTTCCATTTAGATTATTACTTATCTTTGAATAAGGTTAGTTCTTCCTAGACCAGCTATAAGTAACACGTTCATGTAGGGGGGACAGGCTAATGCACTGCTCCCGACTAACAGGAATTTTCACTGATTCAGAGTAAAGATCTTTGACGTGTGTGTGTGTGTGTGTGTGTGTGTGTATGTGTGAAGCAGAGAGGTAAAACTGTTTTATATTTTATTTATCTCCAGTCAATGAATATTGGAAGCTGTAAAGCTACTCAAAATTCAGTCTCTCTCCTCTATCGTTACTCAAAATGATCACTGCAAAGATGATGTATGTATATGCTTCCTTGTTCAGACTTGAACTCCCTTTTGCCCATGGAAGCTTCCACCAACAGTCTACAGAACCCATTACCATTTTTCTAAATAAAGGATTATTGGTTTATTTCACAGTGTGAGCTGATTACTTTGGGGATGTTTGCTCTGCTTTGTCTGAAAACTAGTCATCTCTAGGCATCTTCCAACATTCTTTGATCATTGTGGCACTTCGGAGCCTTTATCCATTCATTGTGATTCAGACATAAAATTATTCTGCTTTTCATTCTCCTTTTGTTTTGGGGTAATTTTAGAGAAAAGAAAGGGCAGGGTCCACTTTACTTTGCCATTCTAAAAATGTTAGTCACCTTTAGATTTTCCTTAGGCCACAGTGTCTTTCTTCTCTGCCCGTGTGACAAATTCCTACTTATCCTTTAAGTCTTAGCTCAACTGTCACATACTTTATGAAACTTTATTCTACTTCCTCAAGATAACTTAGGCACTCTCTGCTCTGTGTTCTCATTGTATTTTGGACATATTTATTATAAAGGACATATTGTATTGAATTTTAATTGTTTGCATATCTCTCTTTCTACTAGGCTGAGTTTTCTAGGGCAGGGGCTGTGATTTATTGGTCTTTTTATCTCCACCACTTGCTTGACAAATAGTGGTTATTCAATAAATATTGTTGAATTAGTGAATGGATTCCAATCAATATTCTGCAATGCCATAACAGTTGTCTTTCTAAAGTACACATCTTATCACATTAACAAATAAATTGGTGGGGCTCCACATTTTCAGGAGAAAAATGTGGAGCAGAGGAGGTCCTTGCAAACTGGCCTGAAATTATCTTGAAGTATTATATTTTATCTGTCTCTGTTAGCCTGCTATCACTTAGCCAGACTTAATTTCTTGCAATTTATAAAATATGCCATGTTTTTTAATGACTCCGTGATTAAGCATATTCTGTTTACTCTGCCTGAAATGTCCTTCCTTTTCTGCCTGGTAAATTCGTATTCACACTTCAAATATCACCTTCTATGTGAAGCCTTTCCAGATTGCCCCAGTTTGTTATTTTATTCTCCATGCTTTCATTGCATGCATTTTGCGTATCTCTTTATTATAAAAATTACTATATCACACCATAGTTATTTGTTTGTCTACTCCTCCACCCCACCAGCTGATTATGAACTACTCAAGGTCAGAAAAAATCTAATTATTTATTTCTGGATCCCCAGTCCTTTGTACATGGTAGGTGCTTGACAAATGCTTGTTGAATAAATAAATTCTAGTGTTGAAACAGACTTTAATAAATGCTAACACATGCTTTCACTTTAAATTGTAAAAAACATTTTATTCTACTTATATCTTCCAGACCCTTCAAATGACTTTACTCACTGAATCAATTCTGGACATAAATAATGACTCGCAGAAATCATTTGATGAGTTTGCTCTTACAGAACTGTCCCACCATGCGGCACTCACCTAGTAACTTGCATTTGAGCTCCTCCAAGTGTGGTTTATTTCAGAAATCTTAACTAGTGAATTAGATCGACCTTGCAGTGATCCAATCAAACCCATCGTGATAGGCTGTCTTGACAATTGGGAAAAAATATTGATCTTATTCTGGTCAGTTGGCCCAGTTGCATAGAGACAAGCTAATAAAGCCATCAGAATTACTTTTTATCAAAACCACTAGGTCTAAGTAAGCAAGCTGCTAAGTAGAAAGCCTGTGACATTTTGTTTTTAATCCTTATCTCTCCCCCAACACTTCCCTATATCTCTCCTATAAGAATGCCTTGCTCCCAAAGGGGATTTTAAGATGTTTAATAACTTAAAAAGTCTCACAAAAAGTAATAATTTTTCATACAATAGCTGAAGTAAAGCAAATTCATACACTGCAGTTAATTATATTTAAGGCATCAAATTGATTCTTTTCAACTCATTGGCATATGATGCATGCTGCTAATTAGATAGGGAAATCTTGTCACAATGGCTTGGTCTATAGTAGATTAAAATTGCAAAATTTATATTTAACAGTCCAATCATATATCCATAATACATTTTTCCCTTTCAGAAAATGTTTTCTAGAAGAAATTTATTTCCCTTCTGAACAAATAAAACTAAGTTTAACTGAGTTTCTTACTAAAATTCCTCCTTTTGTAAATATGTTCACCATTTCCAACTTAATTTTTTAATCTTTTGGCTAGAGGTACCTGAGAATGTATATATTTCTAATGTCTAGATTGAGCAATTAAACATATTAAGGCTTCAGTTTGGTATTGGGTGCATTACATAGGAAAACATTGATTACTACTTAATATATATACTATCCCCCAAAATGTGTAATAAGTTTGAGGTTGATTTCTTTATTACTCTAATAATAACTGTCAAGGTGCACCATTCATATAATAAGACTTTAAGTTTTGCAAAATACATAGGATAAATATAACCAGTAATTTAAAGATTGTTCATAATGCAGTATCTTGAGGAATGATCTTGCCTGGAGCAAGTGCTTGGTTTTTTTATGTCCATATCCCTCTTGTGTTAATTAAAAATGTTATTTTATCATATCCATGTTAGAAAATGTGACATTTAACATAACTAATTTACTTAACAGGAAAAGATGAACAAATTGCTGACCTAATTTTTTTGCCACACATTTCACATATTTGAACTTCACACCTATCACATAGAAGGGGTTATACGATGAAACAATTAAAATCATAAGAAATCTGAAAAAAAAAGACTAAATATTTTTCCTTCAACAAACATATATTTCCCCTTTCCTGTAAATGACTAGTAAGTCTTAATTGCACTAAAAATGGAGCCCACCTTAAATAAACCCAGCTAGCAAAAAGCCCAAGTTATGAAAATCATCAATTTGGGAATAGGGTAATTACTTGCATTATAATGTGACCAGATTTTCTAAAAGATTAGTTTGTATACTGATTCCACCCAGTAGGTAAAACTATGCAATGATTTGCATACAGCGAACACTTTAGGAACATGCTTCACGCCGGTACTAAGAGACACCTGAGTTTCAACAGAGCGCTTAAAAACTTACATTCTTAAACAAGCTAGCAAGTACTCAAATGCACCGTGATAAGGCGGCAGTTGCTATGCATTAAAGTTACAAGACCTATAAACATATTATTGGAGAATTATTTTCTGGAGCAAAACAAAAATGGAACTGGCATGGAGAGGGAAAGAGCCAGAACAGTGACGAACAAACAGCAGTCTTTTCTCATCCATATCAGGACTGGGTAATAAATTACTCTCTTCTCTCTCACACTGTCAGGAGAAAACGATGTTTAGATTAAACCTCGCTAAGGCCTAAAAGGATAATTTGTCAGTATTTTCCAGTTTACTACCAACACAGTATTGATTTGCTAGGGCTCTTCTTTTCTATTTTATTTACACTAATTCAATCTGGAACAACTGAAACCTAACTTGTTGGAAAGCAAGATTTTTCTTTATTTTACGTCTCACAGGTCCAAAGTATAAGGTACAAGAAAATATGTCCAAATTATTCTTTTTAGTTCTTGTGGGTAAAGACCAACCTATTTGTTGGAGGCAAACTATTATCTGAGAAAATCACTTTTCTGCAGAGATTTACCTTGGGCTAATTTCTTTTCATAAAACTGTAGTTCTTAGGAGAACGTGATAAAAAAAAACAAGTTCCAAATGACTGCCCAATTTAGCAGACTCGTGACTCTAGTTCTAGGCAGCTGCTTAGAAACGAGAAGTAAAACAGAAACATCTTGATAAACCTTCTTGTGGCTGAAGCTGATAAAAATGGCAGCATTAGTTTGATGTACAAATGACAGAGCTTAGGGACAAAACTACACTTGAGGGAAAAGATAAAATTACTATTCAAATTCTTACTGTTCCCTGTGCAAGCTATACAAATTAATAGAAGGTATCCTATACATCTGGGACTGAAGTGAAAGCATCTAAAGCTTAAAATAATTTGTGCACGTATGTTGTGGGCAAGTAAACAAATGTATATCAAATACTTAATCCATGGGACTATTGTTGTCTGTTTCCTTTTGTTTTTCCTTCCTGAGGTACCTCAATATCAGCTGTGGCATTGTTTTGACACCAGTAAGTATGGGAGAACTGGTGAAAATATCATGAGTTGATGGGTTCACGACTCTCTTGAGGCTGAAATGTTGAAATTTCATTTCCCACTCCTTTTTTCAACTTTTACACACGTTTCCTCAACTCTGACATGACTTGGGATTAGTAAAATCTCACTTTAACATCTTCTTATACTTTCTTACCCTGGTTTTAATTTAGACTTGATTGTCTTATAGACTCAGACTTCAATTTTGACTGATTGATTGATCAACTCTCATTGGAGTGCTTTTTTTAAAAAATCAATTGATGTGTTATTTGATAAAATATGGTTGCATCTTCATATACAGAAGTTTCAATAGCTTCCACTGGAATGACCAGGAAATTCAGTCAGACATGTCAATTTAGGCAACATATAAATTTCTTAAAAGAATCAACCTATTTGACAATTTTGATTGACTTGCTTATTTTTATAAATCAATCAAAAAGATACATGCGTTTGCTTGCTTATTTATTTATGTATGGATACGCAACCAACTGGTATTTGATATTTCTTAAACTATGCTGACTATAAAGTTCTACAATACTCATTTGACTTGTAGTCTAATTGCCATTGAATATGGTTATGTCTACATGCATTGATTTGGCGTATCAATTGCAGCTGTTTTTCCACGCACAAATTAGTTTGACTATTTTACCTATAAAAGCCAGTGCAGTTATCACAAACTGAAACTAAACAATTCTGGGAAGCAAGTCTGACTGATTCAACTATTAACATAGAGGTTTAAAAACTACTGACTTTATTGAGCTAACTGACCAAATCATTCAGAAACCAAATTGGTTTACACATATAGACAAGGTACTAAAAAAATCAATTGTGCAAGAAATAATAGTTGAAATCAATCAAAAACAGTTACTCAGTTCTGTGCAAAGACATAGCCAAAAATATACATAGCAAGAATTACATTTCTATACTTATTTATTCATTCAAAATATTTGTTGAATACTTACTAAGTGCTCAAAACTATTCTAGAAGCTTTAAATGCTTCAGTGAACCAAACAGTGTAGGATCCCAGCCCTTGTGGAACTTACAATTCTGATGTGGGAAACAGACAATAAACAACAATCATAGTACATAAGTAAATTATATAGAAGGTGATACATGCTATGGGGGAAAAAAGAGCAGGGTAAAGGGCACTGGCAGTTTTGGGTTGGGCGGAAGTTACAGCATTATATAATACAGGTCAGAGTCAGCCTTACTGAGGAGACATCTGAACAAAGACTTGAGGATATGTGAGAATTAAACATGCAAAATCTGGAGAAAGAGCATTCCAAGCAGACCACTCAGCTAGGGCAAAATCCCTAAGGCAGAAGTGTGCTCATGTTGTTGTTTTGTTTGTTTGTTTGTTTGTTTGTTTTGGAAATTGACAAAGATGCCATTAAGGTGATAGCAGAACTAATAATGGGAAATGTGAAAGGAGTTGAGGTCAGAGAGGTATCAGGGAGCTAGTTCGGGGAGGGGATTTTAGACCACCATAAATATTTTACTCTGAGTGAAATGAGAAGCCATTGCAATATTTTAAGTAGACTAGACATTGTAAAAGGATCATTCTGGGAAGCAAGGAGACCTGACAGGGGGCTGCTGGATTAACCAGGTGAGAGATGATGGTGGCTTGGACAAGGGTGGTCGCAGCAGAGTTGGTAGTAAAGGAACAGTGTTTGCTGACAGAGTGGGTGTAAGGCATGACAGCAAGCTTTCAGGATGATACCAAGGGTTTTAGCCTGAGCAAGTGGTAGGCTGGAGTTTCCATCAACTGAAATGGGCAAGTCTGGAGCAATTTTCGGGTAGAGAGAAGATTAGGAGTTTCAGTTTTTGGACAAGTGAATTTTAAGATACCCATTAGACATCCAGGTGAAATTATCAAAGTAAGTTGAAAATGGGCGTTGAAAGAGAGGTCTTGGTTGAGATATGAATTTGGGACTCATCCATATATTACATGACATTTCAAGCATCAAGACCATCTGAGATCAGTAAGTGAGTATAAACGGAGAAGACTCTAGGACAAAGACTGAGCACTGGGACACTTCAATATTAAAAAGGTCAGAGAGAAGAGGAAGAATCAGCAAATAAAATAGAGAAGTGACTACTGAGATAAGAGGAAAACTATGAGTGTGGTAATGGTAATCCAGAAGCCATGCGAAAAAAGCATAGAGAACTCACAGATTTGTCAGGGAATGATATACTCTCTTAGTTTTAGACTTTTTTTTTTTTTTTTTAGTGGTCCTTGTTTAGCAGAGGTAACCCAAGGTTTATAAAAAATGTTATAGAAGGGAAATTTTTGGATTATTTCACAAGGCAGCCAATTTTCTCATAGTAAAATTATAAAACCTTTTCACAGAAGACTTGTACAGGCCAAACAGTTTCTCTAGCTGCAGGATTATTTCAGCAAATATAAACTTGCCAAGGAACAATGAAAATAAAAGATAGGTTATTGCAAAAAAAGCTAATTTTGCACTTACAAGCATCAAAATAAATAAAAATTATGTAAGCATAAACTTCCAGATGATAGCAGTCATATAACTGAAAACAAAAAGTTAAAAATATGGATTTTGGAGAATAAAGAAATGCTATTTAAAGTCAACCACTTAGCATAATAGTCATTTGTTCATGGAAACACAATTATGTGTACAATGCTGACACTGTTAAATGACAAATACATGTTTTTGGCTTCAAAGGAAAATGGCATGGCATATATATTACATGAAAGATTAGAAATTTGCAGCTGTCTTTTTGCTTTAAAACTAATTTTCTTTAAAACAAAATTTTGCTAATTTTGGCAGACAATTTTGAAACATAAAACTGCTGGTCCACTGTCTAACAATACTTCCATGACTTTCTTGCTTTGTCTGTAAGACAAAAACTTGATCTCCAAACATAGCTTTTTTTAAGTAAATAGAAGAGTCTGTCTCTCCCACATAAGGGACTCTAATTTGATAATGACAATTAAAATAAGCAGGTGACTTAATAGTAAAGAGCAAAATACTACCTTGGTCTAATAGATTTATTTCTCACCTTATTTCAGAAGGAACACACACACACACACACACACACAAACTGTTAAAGAAATAAATCAAGAGCTAAATCTAGGGGTTGTCATAAAGTGAATATTTAATAATCCTACACTCTTATTCTTTTAGGGAAGTGTTTTTATTTCATTTCTTTTAAAACATTGTAAAGAGCCCTATAAGCATCAATTAACTATTGGTTATTTTAAAAAGTTGTCTAGAAAGCAAATGAGTTGGATTCATTCATCTGTGATATCATTTTCATTTTATCTACATTCTAGTTATGTCAAATTAAAAATTTTAATAATACATGGTACAAAGTTCTAAAAGTACAAAAGGGCACAGAGGAAAATAAATCTTCCTCCAGTTCCTATCCCACAGTTACCTAGTTTCTTTCCACAAATGCATTCAGAATTATCTGTTTATTGTGAATATTTCCAGAGAACTTCTATGCATATACAGGCATATATACATGTAGCTCCATTAAAAGTCACACATCACATGTAGAAAACTGGATATCATGTTCTTTAAACTGCAGGTTTTGACCTAATAGTGGGTTATAAAATAAATGTACTGGGTCACAATTAACATTAGAAAGACATGAAATAAGACAGAATAGAAAATGCCAGAGTGTGCTGTTCATAGTAAGGGTAGGTATTGTCTTACAAAAATGTTTTTCTAGTTTTTATTTTTATTTATAGATTCCTTGTGAACTGGGTCACAATATAAATTGTATTTCTTACTCTGGGTTACAGACAAAAAGGCCACTTCTATACGCAATGACTCAAATCCTGTGGCTCTTGTTTAATGATGTATGTTGAAGATTGTTCTACTTCAATACACATAAAGTTGTCTCATTTGTTTGTGTTAAATTTATTAAAAATACTTGAGACATTCATCTATATGAAGAATAACATTGTAAATATTCATGTACCCTTACTACCTAGTTTAAGAAATAAAATATTATAAATAAATATGAAGCAAATATAGTGTCAATAGAGTTGAAATTCCCCTGTGCAGCTCCCCCTGAACCATTCCACTTCTCCTACCATGTCTATTCCTTCTCCGTAAGGCTGAAGAGTAGAGTATTCCATTGCAGGACTGTACCATAAATTACACAAGTAGCCTCCTACTGATGAACATTTTGATTGCTATCCCCAATTTTTTGATATTTCAAATAATGCTACTAAGAACATCCTCATACATATCACTGCATACCCACTGAATATCTGTATGATAAATTCTGAGAAATGAAATTGCTGAGTCAAAGTAGGGATATGTTTTGCTAGATATTGCCAAATTTTCTTTCATAGAGACTGTATCTATTTGTACTCCTAAAATCAATGTTTCATACACGTTTGTCAATAAAGTATATTATCAAATGTTTATTATTGCCAGTGTGATCAATGATAAATAATAACTTATAGTTCTTTTATGCATTTCTCTTAGGAGTGAGGTTAACACTTTTCATATGATCATAAACCATCCCCATTTCCTTTTGTATGGCCTATAGCCACTTTTCCCATTGTATTGTTGAGACATTGTTTCTTATTGACTATAAGTACTCTTTACATAAGAGGAAATTAACCTTTTGTCTTTGGATGATAATAAATATAGCATGATAACATTTTTGTTTATGGCTTTTTTTTTTTTTTTTGCTATATCTAGAAAAGCTTTTCTAGGACAAAATTCTCCTGTCTTTCCTTCTAGTACTTACTTTCACATTCAAAATTTCATTCATCAAGAATTTATTTTGGTGTAGACAGTGAGGTACAGAAACAATTTTATTGTTCTCTAGAAGGCTGCCTAGTTATCTCAACACCTTTTTAAAGCAATTCATGTTTTCCGTATTGATCTGAAATGCTATCATTATCATATACTATATTCCTATTTGCATTTGGCTCCATTTCCAGGCTTCCTCTTTCATTCTAACTCTTTATTCATATACTAACATTACATTAATTTAACTAAAATGAACTTCAATATATTTTACTATCTGGCAAACTTACTATCACAACATAATGTATTTTCCAAATATTTTCTAGGTGTTCTTGCATGTTTTCTTCTTTTCCCATTTGAACATTACAGCCAGTAAGTCAAATGGCTAATTGATAGTTATTGGAAGCATGTTAAAATTATAGATTAATTTAGGGAGAGTTTTATGATACTTATCCAGGAACAGGGTAAGGCTTTCCATTTATTTATGTTTTCTTGTATGTTCCTCAATAGCATTGTTTTGTGTGTGTGTATGTGTGAGTGTGTGTCTTGCTGTTTTTGCCAGTTTATTCATAGCCATTTTGGTTGTCACTGTTGCTATTATAAAAGTAGTAATTTATTCAACTACATTTTCTAATTGGCTGTGGTTAGTATGGAAGAAAACTATTAATTTGGCATCCCAAATTAGTTTACTGAATATTTACCATTTGTATTAATTATTGTTTGGTTTTCTTAGATTTTTTTATATATATAATTATATAACCAACAAATGGTTTTTAAATGGTGACAGCTGTTACCTTCACATGGTGAAAGTGGACATCCTTGTTTTGTTCTTGATTCTAATAGAAATCCATTTAGTGCTTTCTCACTTAGAATAAAACTGGATTTTGTGATTTTACATAAGGAATTATATATATTATATATATTTTTATAAAGAACTTTTATCAAAAATTAATGAGTGGTAGTACAGTATAGTGGATAAACACAAGGGTTTGGAATCAGATTGCCTGGGTTTAAATCCTGGCTTTGCCACTTACTAGCTACATAACTTTACCTATCCTCATTATGCCTCAGTTTCCACAATTCTAAATGGGGATATTACTAGTACCTAAGTCATAGAGTGATTGTGAGAATTAAACTCATTACTACCTGTAAAATACTTAGAACAGTATCTAGCAGAGAGTAAAAATTGTGTTTCTTTGATACAATGTTGGGTATTATCAAATGCCTTTTGGCATCTACGTAACTTTTCATAGGGTTTGACTCTATTTGTCTATTCATATAGTAAATTAGAGTAACAGAGTTCTTAATATTGAACTACCCTTGCATTCCCTAGTATGAACTGCACTTAGTTGTAGTGTATTATTCTTTTACTATATTGCTGAACTTTGTTTATTTAAGAATTTTGCATCAATATTCACAAGTACAATTGATTTGTAGATTTATTTTGTGATTTATTTTCCTGCTTTAGCTCTCAATGCCTTTCTTACTTTCAAAAAATTTTTAAAAAGATTTGGAAGCTTTCATTTTTGTTATGCTCTGAAACCATTCAAGTAGCATTAAAATGATGTATGTGTTCCTTAAAGTTCTGGCAAATTTTGCATATGAGACTGCTTCAGCTACCTTTTTTAGTTTGAGTGGTTCTTTGTAATTTTATTTCTATTATATAAATGAGAAATTTTCAATTTTCCTCTATCTTCTCAGACTAGTTTTGGTCATTCATATTTTTCCTATGAAATCATCTGTTCCACCCAGGTTTTCAAGTATATCTTAAAAGAGGTGCACAAAGTACTCTCTTATGAATCATTCAATTTCCTCTTTATCTATAGTTATTTTGACATGCTTATTTATTATCTTCTCCCCTTTTCTTGATTGTTTTATTATTTTATTGCCCCTACCCCAGAACTGGCTCCTAGATTTATTCATTAGTTCTAGATTTTTATAATACATATTGTCAAAAAGTCAATTCAATTAACAAATGAGGACATGTCATTCAAAAAAAAGCAGATTATAAAAGGTTCAATTCTAAAATCAATAAATGACATGTAATTTTAAACATATTTATGTTTTTTTACATTTCATTGAAACATTAGCAAAAAAAGGTTTAAAGTAAATTATCTAGTACTAGTGAAGGAAATGGTCACTTCTCATACTTTGCTAATGGGGGAGTATGAATTCAGAAATAATTTATTAATATCTCTCTTGAGCCTTAATGTAAACATTATTGAGCCCTGTAATTTTATTTGTAAAAATCTATTACAAGGAAGAAATCAGAAACAGACGAATACTAAAAGTGTCAACTGTAGCATTTTTATACTAGTGAAATATTAGAAATGTTAATATTCAAAAATAGGATATAGTTAATTAAGTTATATTACATCTACTTAACTAATATATTTAAAATAGTATTTAATTAACACTTGGTAGCATGGTACATGCTTATGTTTTAATTCAAGTGAAATATCAGGTTGCATGTATCCTTACAAAGTGACATGATGAATAGAAAACAAAGAAGGGATGCTAATTCACAGGAAAATGTAACCGATATTTTATTGAGGGGCTGCTTGAGGTTTTCTTTTTCTACTTTTCAGTAATTTCTCAATTTTTTAAATAATCTTTTACTATATTACTTTTATAATAAAAAAAACTTATTAAAGGATAGCCAACTTGCTTCTGAAATAGCCATTGTGATTTCTCTTTTCTCTAAAGTTATTAATCTAAAATGTAATCTAGAATACATTAAAAAATTTCAATTCCACGTATAAAATTGTGGGCTACTCTGCATTCCCCTTCACACAAACAAAAAAAGAATTAACTCTGACTAGCAATTTCTTGAATATCCATCAATAGTTAAGAGATGGGCAGTGCAAGGAAACCCAAGTGGCTTTAACACAAACCCATTCTCAAACCCAGAAAAGAACAACCAAGAGTATGTGTCCTAAGTATGGCAACTGAAGCATCATTTTCAAATTCAGATGACAGTATTATCATTTTATTTCTAGTGATATAGGTTCCGCCTTATTTTTCTTATGTTTTCTTTTTTAAAAAATCTACTGATAATCTAACTCTGCAAACACACTAAGTCATTTTGGCTTCTTCTACACTATTTAATGTACAAAAAAAGCGATTAAATAATATATCAATATCAATTATGAAGACTAACCTAAATAATTCTAATTTACTTTAATGTTTACATGATTTAAACTGTATTTATAGCATAATTTCCTTTACATTCAAGTTTGTTTTCATGTAAATATATCCATGATGCATACTACACGAATGTTTACCATCTAGATATATCATTTGTACATACATATTTACATTCTAATCTAAAATTAAATTTTCAAGTAGTTTACTTTTAGAATTGGGGACATTATAATACTGTTAACAATTATATCTATATTTACCTTCTATCTACCTATCTATCTATCATCTATCTACCTATCTATCTATCTATCTATCATCTGTCTATCATTTCCATAAAGTATAGATGGTTGAATTTGACCACTTAAAAATATAAAGCTCTATAGCTACAAATACAGATGCATCATATGAACCTATTTCAAAAGGCAAATAACAGACTAGAAAAAATGCATAATATGTGACCGAGGTTTTTTTCATCCCTTACATATGAAATATTCTTGAAAATTAATAATTTGAAAATTTGAATAAAAATGGGCAAAAAATGTAAACAGACAATTCACAAAAGAGAAATGCAAATGGTCCATTAACATACAAAAAGATGCCCAAGCTCACTCACTAGTACACTGCAAAATAATAGCACAAAAAGATACTATATTTCATCTAGCAGATTGGGTATGAGGAATCTTCCATCATTGCCAGTGTTGATAAGGATATGGGAAAACAGATGCACTAATAATATATACATTAGTAGGAAGATAAATTGGTTGTTTAAAGGCAAAATTTGGTAATATCTATAAAAATGTTAAATGTACATATCCTTGTCCCATCCTTTCTACTTCTAAGAAATTATCCAACAGGTATGCAAAAAGATGTTTACAAGGATGTTAAGTACAGCACTGTTTCTAATATCAAAGCACTGGAAACTCACTTGTCCGTACAGGGGACTGACTAAATAAAAAATGATACATACAGAAACAGAATACTACAGAGCTATTAAAAAGAATAAGGCCATTACAAAGTCAACTGCACTGTCTTTGTAGATCTATACTACAAATATGGGAAAATATCCAAGACATAACATTAACTAGAAAAAAGTTATTGGTATTTTTATAGTATGTTATCCCATCTGACAATGTACAGAACATTTGGGGAATGACACATGATACACTGTTAACACTGGCTACCTCTCAGGAGTGTCTTGATAATTTCTTGCCCTGGTGATATGACTCTTTATATTCCCAAAAGTTATGAAATTACTTGAAAGATTTGTTTGCCAGTTAATAACTTTTATTTTCTTGCATATGCATGATGGAATCTTTGTAGTCTTACAACTTCTATATTTTATATAGAAGTATAAAGAAGAAGGATTTTTTTATTCTAAACCTGTTTTTACTGTTTTAATTTTTAAACCATCAGCTGATATTACTTTAACACTAAAAAAAATAGTAGTTAAAATTACCTACTAAAAAAGAAAATATGAGCTTGTTATATCTAACTTTATAATGGCTTGAAATTTCAATATCATCAAAATTGTTTTCAATTGTGAGAGTATCACAGTCATCACAGAAGTGTCTCACCCACACATAAAGGAATCCCAGTGACTTACACACTTCCTCTGATAGTGTCTCATCTCCAAAGGAACCATTACAAAGTCAACTGCACTGTCTTATACATGCCTAATGGGTCCAACAGAGCCATTAGGATGTCAGTTATATGGTAGGGCTCCTGCCAAAGCTATTACCAAGTCATTGCATTGTTTCACACACTTCCTTCGACATTCAGATAGTTCCTGAGGAACTGTTATCATTGCCGTGGAAGTGTCCTGTATAACTTACACTATCAGGGGAAAACAAAAAAGCAAAAGAAAGAAATGTAAAAGAAACAAATTCCTTCCATTAAATGCACATGAATGGCCCCACATGGTCAAATATCAGAAGGAGTAACTCCTCATTTGGGTATAACTATTACACGTCATTCAAGAAATCCAGGTGTTAGGCTAGCTATTTTTCACCACTCCTGCTGTTCCAATGAAGCGATTCAGGGTCTGAGAATGACATATGCATGGCTATGGTGGTACGGTGTTTATTGGTAGCACATGGTATATTACCAGGTTTCGGTGGTATGCAGTACAGAAGCAATAGGGAGTAGAGCTAATGGACTGTTTGGCTATTATGGGATTGTATCAGATAATCCCTTACCTGTAAAGTTCCTGAACAGCACATAGGGAGCTCAGCTGCCCAACAATCACGGAAATAAACGGGCTTCTGAGTAGTTGAAATCCCAGTTCTATCTTAAGGGGCTACTACAATGACAATAGGAAATACAATAGTACAAAGTTAACACTCAGCCAGGTCTGAAGTGCTTCATTGGATTTCCTCTCACAGTCTTCTATGCTTAGCAGAACAAGATTGTTGGCTATTAAAATGATGTAAGATTAAGACAAGTTCAAGGAATTTTATCCAGTTTCAAATGAGGAGAGAGTAGGCTGAACACTACTAGGCTAGAGTTTCCTGGGACACCAGATGCCTCAGAAGCCACAATGAATGTCTGGCTAATCCTTGATGAAAGAGATTTCACCCTGTAGCACCTACTCCACAATACATGATGCATAATAAATTCTTGTTGTGTGACAGATAACAACCACAACTAAGATTTGTTGGGCATTTAATATATAACAAGCACTCTGTAACGTGCTACATATCCATTTTCTCTTTTAATCTTCACACACACACCAAACTGAAATAGGTAATGTCTCCATTTGACAGACAAGGAAACCGAGGCTTGGAGAGCTTTAGTTACCTGTCCAAGGACACACAGTAGGTAAGTGGCAGAACCAAGTCACAAACCTAGGTCTATCTTATACCATAGTCCATGTTCTTAATCACTTGCTATATGGGGAATATATGGGGTTTATTTAGAATGTGTTAATATAATGATTTTTACTTTAACAAATGGTTTCATATCCCTTGTGTTCTGATAGCAAGCTGTACATATTTTTATCATGGCATTAACTGAATTGTATTAAAATTAGCTCTTTATCATCTCTGGTAGATCTTTCTGAGTATATATGCCCACTTCACTCTGCCCTGCATTGAGAACTGCTCTAAGAATCCAATGGGTGGGTTCCCAGAAAGCAACATTTGTATTGCTGACCTGATTGGAGCTAATGGGTCCAGTGGTAGAGATCTGACTCAAATGGGGAAAATTATTTTGTCTCATTGGATTTTACAAATGGCATTGAAAAATATCCAGTTAATCTCAACTTCTTTCCTAAACGGAAGAACTATAAACTGGGGAATGGTATGAGGTTTTATGCCTGCCTTGTGGAAGGAGACTTAGAGAAAGTCAATCTGAAGAGACAGGACTAAAGGAAATGGATTCAGAAGCAAGAGGCAAAGTCCAGTCAAGTCTTCTGAGCTAGTCTCTTCTTGTGGTCTAGCCACACTCTTGCCCTGGTCCATGAAGCATTCTCATGCCCTTTTTGTAAATTTGTGTTTTTTTTAAGCTAGCTCAGGTTGGTTTCTGTTACCTGCAATAACAATAATAAATAATAATAAACAATCCTAACGAAAAGAGCATCTATTTTACCCACTAGACTGTAAATTCCTTGAGGGTGGAGCTGGTATACTGGTCATTTTTACACATCCCCAATCTCCAATACAGAGCCTGGCAAAGAGTGGGTGCTCCATAAATATTGCTTGCACAGAAATATCATTATTAACAAGAATATCGCCATAAATAATTTCTTTGCAATTTATACTTTATTAATGAAAGGTTACAAATGCTTTTCTCTACCTATTTCCCTCTATTTAGCTTCTTGATAAGCAATTTCATTTTCACATTTTATAATCCAAATGTTTCACTTAAGCCATATGTGAAAAACACATTCTTGGAAATTGATTATTCAAATTTAGCTACTGCTATAGTTTTTTTTCCTCCAGCCTAATGTAGAGTCAAATGTAATTACTGAGGAATACCCTAATCACAGAGGTTAATGCTCAAGTAGGACTACCAAAGCCTTCTAAGAAAGGCCCACTGGATCATCTGTCAGAGGCAGAGTGTGTGTTACATGACCAGAGGCTTGACCCACTGGAGCATTTCTATTAGAGAAGATCTACAAAAATATACCATCTCTCAGGTTCAACTTTTCCCCTCGGAGCAAAGCACATTTCTCATTTATTTAGTGCCTTCTGTGCTCCAGATCCAGTGGCTAAGTAGTAAAGCAAAACCAGTGAATAAACCAAGTAGCTTCCTGGCTGGTACTTACTAAAAACCTTTATAAAGATAGAAAGCACACAACTCAAGTATTCCTATAATGAATAGTCATGGTGGCAGTAATGTGAAATGGGAGTATAAAAGAGGTGAAGTGAATAAAGCATTATGATTGACATCAAAGTGTCCTCCTCCTGAGCCTCAAGATGAAGCTACCTTGAGTAAATCTGCATTTTTCCAACAGATGATTAAGCATCAATAGTGCTCTGACTACCCTGTGAAAGTCAAGAAATCCAGATTCTCTTCTGTTACCTGCTGCTCTCCCTTTCCTGTACTTCAGACTTCTCAGTCTATTTCGGTGCTGAAATTGAGGGTGATTTATTTTAACTCTCCATGGGTTAAAGCGTATCGGAGACTTCAATTAAGGGTAACCAACTAGAGTTTATGAAAATGAGGAAAAAATAAATATTTTGAAAGGCTTGCTCAATTAATTAAATGAAAGAAATAAGTCCTCACAGACACAGTTTTGGAAATAGAAGTAGAAAACCCAAGTCATAATCTCCTAGGATGAATAGAATTCAAAGCGTCTTTGAAATCACATCTCAGAATCTTTCTCATTTGAACATCGCACCCAAATAACAGTTTCCCCATCTTCACTTTTTTTTTCCACATTTACAAGAGTGAAGTTTAAATCACCCTAAAATGATCCACGATATTGTGCTCACTGCCTCATCGATAATCTACAAATCAGAATCCATAGGAAGACAGAAACAAAATAAAATGTCACTGATGCTAACTGAGGTACAGGGATATAGGACAGTCTGAGGTAGTGATGCATATAAATCCTAAAAATTCTAAGCTGTTTCACTCTTTTCAAATATAGTATATACAAACTCAAATTACTGAAACATTTTTTCAGGCTAGGCCTGCTTTCATGAATGGATGAGATCAATGGGAAATAAATAGCATCACATGCACACAAACATGAAGATCAATTCATTGAAAATAACTTATTTCTTCAAATTATCATGTCTTTTAGAAAAACCATTTACACTCTCATCTCAATTCAAACCTCCTCTGTGAGGATCTATGGAAATGTTGAAGGCAGGCCAGGCCTGGTTATCACTGACTGAAAAGTTAAGGAATCCAAATTGGTGAAATCTTACTCTTGGTCATAAATAAGCTTCTAAAGTGTATACTCCTTATTGGAAATGATTAGTATGAGGAAGAGTTGCAGAACTCTAACTGAGCAGAGAAAAGTTGTTCAAATTCATGTCTTATATTCATACATGATCCACGGGAGGAAAAAAGTGGCTACCTGGAAAACAATCAATTGCATTTAGCTAACTGGTTTCTAAATTACTGTTCCTCCTATGTAAAATGTTGATAACAATAATCTATTCCACAGATTGGTCATGAGGATGAAATAAGATAAAGATATTAAAAGTATGTTTGGAAATTGTGAAGTGCTGATCAATAATAAAAGTGAATATTCATGTTGTACTTACATGTTACAAGTACTATTCTTAACCTTTATATACATTAATTTATTCAATCATCACAAAATCTTAGAATTAGATACCAATACTATCCTTGTTTTACAAATGATGAAATTCAGGCACAGAAACCATATACAACTCTCCCAAGGTCACACAGCTGAGATTTAAGTCTAAGCTGACCTGGCTATATGGTATAAACTTTTCATCACTATGCTCTATTGCCTGTCAAAAGTTGGAATTCTTCTTGGAGGTGCACACTGAGTGAAAAGAGGCTTGCAGTTAAGGACTTGTTTTTAGCATTCTGGATCCTAAATTTTCCTTGGCAGCCCAGCCCAGTTTTGTAGTACTCTATCCAGTTTCGAAAATAAACCATAAGGAAAATAAACCTATAAAGAAAAGAATGGATGCATATCCTTCACTCCTGAGTCTTCCAACTCTGTCTTAGTAAACAGTGCTACGTGATCAAGGTAGATGGTTGATTAGACTGAAGGTGAAATGAAACTGAACAGCCTCAAATCTTCCTGAAAGTTCCTCACACATCCAAGGGATACCGCATATTGACATGGTGCATAGTGGCTCATCATAGTAAGTAGTTCTTACAGTAGGGGGGAGGGGACGATAATATGCATTTTGATGAAGCTGCTTTTGATATATCTTCCCTCTGATCCCCTTCCCCCAGCTCCCTCCAAATTTTGAGTCATTACCCTGTGGTCAGACGGGAGGATCCCCTCCTGCAAAGTGTTTATTAGATTTTCATCAAAATCATTTATAAATATTGCTTTCAGTATCCCTCTGCAAAGGGGCAAAACCCAATGAGCACAATGAAGGCAAAAGTAAAACGACACCAATGTCCCCTCATTGCGGAATGACACATTATAAATACAGGTCTACAGAAAACAATAAAGGACATTTCCTTCATTTGAACGTGATGACATGGGCATAATGTGATTCTTAAGCCACGTCAGAGGATCTGAAGGAAAGACCAAGGCCATTTGATAGGCAGCACTGTAAAGTTATGACAGTGTCTGAACAATACTAAATTAATGGCTAGAGTCGTGCAAAAAATCGTAGATAATGTAGGAAGTCATGAGGCCAAATCCAACCCAAGCTGATTTCAATCTCTACCCCATGCTAAATCAATGTCTCCCTATCCTACCTTCAATCCTGTCTTATCCTTCTCCCCAGCTCCCCCTCACCTCCTCTTCACAATCAACATACACACATGAAGTTTTCCAAGAGGAAAGCAAACCAACAAGTTTCCAATAAACTAGTCTTTGACTCCCCAGCTCCCCCTCACCTCCTCTTCACCATCAACATACACACATGAAGTTTTCCAAGAGGAAAGCAAACCGACAAGCTTCCAATAAACTAGTCTTTGACACGTTAATTAACCAGGCCTGTGTGTTGTTTGTCAGAGGAGCAGGGCTGCATTTTGTGTGGTGGGTGTCAGGGATCGGGTGAGGTAAAAATAATTTGTCATCAAATATTTGGAAACACTTACCTTGAGTAGACCCAGCTTGAGCTTCCATGTCACAACAAACAGGAGAGAATTTAAAACCTGTAATAGCAAACATTTTTACTAATTAATCCTTGTCCAAATCATCTGGGATGACTCAATCTTCAATCCTGACCCTTCATCCAGCAGTATTTTTTAAATAACAGATTCAATGAAATATGATTCACATACCATAATGTTCACCCTCTTAAAGTGTACAGTTTAGTGGCTTTTAGTATTTTCACAGAGTTGTACAACTATTACCACTACCTAATTCCAGAATAGTTTCATCACCCTAAAAGAAACCCCATACGTAGGGTCTTGCAAGAGTAGAATGGTGGAGCCCCGTGGGGAAGCTTTTCTTTTATTTTAATATTTCCACTCAGTGAACTGACTAGAACCTCTTTGTCAGGAGTGAGATGAGGGAGAAAAGGAAGTCTGGGAAAAACAGGAGATCATCTATCATCACAATTCACATACATTCGATCATTCATTATCTTTCCTGTTCAACAGGTGAAACCCAGAAAGCTGTAGGGACCAGTCCAAGTTCTCGTAACTTCCATCTTAATGCTCTTTCACTAACATGAATATATAAGACATAAATCAAATATGTTCCCTTCTCACTTCCATACTTCACCTCCTCTACACCCTTGGCCAAAGTCAGCAATACATACATACATACATGAAAATAAACTGAAAACATCAAGACCCTCAAGGATATTTGGCAATATTACAAAGTGTACTGGCCTATCTTTGAGGAAATGATATTCTAACTCGTTGGCAAATGGTCATTCCTGATTAAATCTTTGTGGCCAGTATCCCCTATGGGCTGAAAGAGGCAGAGGAGGATGAAATAGAAAAAAGCTGCAGGTACCGGGCTGTTGGCTACCTCTCTGGCACCTGAGAAAATACTAATTAGCCACTGTTAGGCCTGGTGGCCTTGTGGTCATGGTGTTGGGACCTACGAAATTTAGACAAACAGAATGATGAAGAGATTAGATTAACGTGTTTAATAAACATTAATGTGATTTTTATGAAAGGATTTTGTCCGTTAGTAGAGACAGAAGAGCAGAAAGTAAAATAAATTAACCTCTTCCCAACAAATCAAAAATACAAAACTTTTTCATTTCTAAAAGTTGTAAGTAAATAATGGATAATTACAATTTAATGATACTTATTGTCTAGCAATTGGCTGATTTTAATTTACCTCCTTTTTTTTTTTAATCATTTCAGTCTAACCTGGTTAATTTGCATGTCTGTACACTTGACAGGTCAATCTGAATCAAGATAGAAAGCACATGCAGGATATGCTTGCTACACAATTGTTCATCTCACTGTTCACATATTGATATGAAGCCAAAATACGTGAAATGAGTACTTCTATAATAAATGTCACTAGTATTGTACTGGAAAATAAAGATGAAAATAAAAGATGAGTAATAAATAAGACACACACAATATTGCTGACTACAGGAGATTATTTCCCTTGGGGGAATCACCAGAAATAAAAAGCATTTTGTCTATTGTTGTAAATGAATGTGTCTATTTGCCAGATACTCAGGTACATGCCTTGTCCAGGGGACCCCGCTAACCTGCGTTTCCTCTCTGCATACTAAACAAAAGACAGGCAGACACAGGGAGGGAAAACAAATCAAAGGCAAAACCCGGCATTCCCTCTGGGTTTTACTTAAATAGCATAGACAGTTCTATTACCGTTTTCCCCATCAGACTTCCTTTCATGGTCAGTGTCCGTCAAGGACAATGCGGAGTTGGCCCGGCTGGACAAACAGGAGCTATGCTCTGACTTCATGCCCCTTATCCACATTCTTAGTGCATGGTCAGGCGAGGCAGCCCCTTCTGTCTCCGTGTCCACATCAGACCCCATCTCTAGCTGGTAGCCATGCCGAGAGACATTGTGCATGTCTGTCTGGTAGCCAGAGCACAGAGTGTGAGGAGGTTCACAAAATTCCATCTCTGAGAAGAAACAAAGTTCAGAGAAAAAGTTTAGAAGCGTACAAAAATACCTGATAAAATTCTACTTTTTTGTCCTTTTGTCCCCCTCCCCTACTGCTAGTATTTATGTTTTTGCAAAGTTAGAATTCCGGCCTTTTTATTTATGGTAACTAGGATTCTGTGCTTATTTTGCACTTCTGTAGCTTAAAATTATGCTACTGTTGATTCTTACAAGGTTCTGGAAAAAGCATGCCCAAAATAGCTTTATAGCTACAATTTTAGGCTGCCCAAAATGTAATGAAATAAGTGAGTGCAGAGGAGTATAAAGTGTAGCGAGCTGTCCTTTAAAAGATATTTCTCTTCTAGGAAGAATATATATGATCTGTAGAGCACACCTATGCTTAAAATATTAAAATTATTGACTTTTCTAAGTATTTCATACATCTTAGAGTTAAGAATAAATAATTCAACATGAACACTCTGAGGAAAAAACATTAAGTTTAAATATACTTTTTCAAAAGCATTTTCCCTAAAACACATTAATCTAAACTCTAAAATTATGAGTATTTAATATCACTATTTCCCACTGTCCCCAAAGGAGATTGAGGCTGACTTTATATTAATTATTCTGTTTCATTCATTCCTTCAAGAAATACATCGGAATGTTTCAGTTGTATATTGCACCTCAGCAGTGCTTCATGGTTTCGATTTTCCCCCCAACTCCCTCAAGCCTTAGAATCCTAAAATGTTTAGGATCTTAAAGACGATGTAACGAATCCCCTCTGTTTACAGTTTAGGAAAATGGAGTCCAGAGGGTAGATGTCACTTGTCCATAGCCCATGTCAGATGGCGACAGCCCTTTTTCCTAAAACACTCATCTGCCCATAGTGTCTCCTAGACACCAGTGAAGCCCCAATCAACTTACTGCATGAATATCAGGCATTATTCAGTCTTACAGTCAATTTTGCATTCAATTATGGCAAGGTGTCAAAAAAGGGAAAAAACTGTTTTAACAGTCCCTAATAAGTTAATGAAAAATGACCACATGCCAAGACATATCATCTGAAATGTCTATGTAATACTCAGATAAGGTAATCCGGGGATGTTATACACTATATAGGATTTTCTCAGACGGACATCAGAGACAGGGTATGTCGTTTGGCCAGGAGGAAGCTTAACTGAGTACATCTAATCCTTAGCACATATCAATAGAAGGCAAACCCTTAAATGAATTTAATTCTTTGAATACAGAAAGTGCTAGAATTTAGACCGACCACATACTAGAAAGAAGTGTACAGAATATGAATATATTCCTTAAAATAGCTATTTTTTGTGACATGTAATTGCCAAAGGTTTAACAAATCAAATCTTAATGCTTATTTAATAGCCATTAGGTGCCCAACACCGTGCTCCGTGAAACAGATATTGTAGGCAAATAAAGCTATTATATTGTACTAGAAGTCAATTATAAATTAATTCTTTCAGGGTTATACGTCATTCTGCTGAGAATGTTGCTTATGATTTCTGTGACGAATGTCTTTAAGAGTAATTCTATTTCTCTACCAAAATTTGCCTAAATTCCAAAGGAGTGATTTTTAAAAATAGGCATGGTTTCTACTCGTCAAACATAAAACCTTATGAAACTGCCTCTCCTTGACATAAGGCTAAAAGTAAAATTCCATTTTGCCCAATATAAATCTTAGTGATCTAGAATATTGTGATCGGTTAATATTCATGCCTCTTAATTTCACAATGTTTCATTATCCAATCCTGCTGTGCAGTGTTGCTACAGCAACCTGGTCATGAACCTGTCAGCTGGGAGCTATCGGGAAGGAATTTCATATAGGCCTGCGTTCACAACTTCCTTCATCCCCCTAGACCATTGGTTCCCAAACTTGAGCATGCTTCAGAATCACCTGGAAGGTTTGTCAAAACACAGATTGCTGCTCCTCCCCCCACGCCTCCGTTTTAGTGTCTGATTCAGCTGGTCTGCAGTACTGTTGGAGAACCTGCACTTGTAACAAGTTCCCAGGTAAGGCCTATGCTATTTGTCCAGGGACCACACTCTGAAAACTTCTTCCCTAGAGATTTCTTTGAAGTCAGTGGGAGCCAGGAAAAGGGTTCTGAAGTGAGAGAGTAACCTTACTGTAGCATTCCCAATGATTTTGCAACAGGAGCTCAAATTCTATTTTGGAGACACAAGCACGAAAGAATTACTGTGAAGTGCCCTCCATTTATTTGCAATGGTTTCAAGGTGCTAATTAGGAAATTTACTTTCAAAAGCACAAACTTGCATTTATTTTCACTCATACAATGGCATATGAGATGTGACTTTCCAAATATTTTAATATGAAGATCTGAGTCACAATAAGGACATTCATTGGAACAGGATAAGCAAATAAAAATAAATGCACACCCAATTTGTCATTCCAGATAATAAAATAACAGAAAAGGTTAAAAAAAAACTGACGAATATAAGCAGAATGTCTCTTTGTTAAAGAGATGTTTTTTACCCATTCAAAAATAAACTTGAAGATGGATTTGTCCCCTTTTAAGGAAATGTAGTGTAATACAATCAAAAAATTGCATAAGATTTCTATTGGAACTATGATTTGAATATAAAGACTAAACCCCAAATTCTCCAACTAAATAAAGTCAGATAAAAGTACACTTCCTTGCCAATATAAAATTTTGAAAAGCAACAATCCAATTAAGCTATCAGTAGCTCTTTATTTTAATGGTAAAGCACAAAAAGAAAATAGAAAGAAAGAAAGAAAGAAAGAAAAGCAAAAATTTCACTTATTTACACTAAGTGACATTCATTCAAATGCCTCGCTTCCTTTTCTTGAAATCAATGTTACCACTGTAAATTATTTCCTTAAATAGACAAACGTCTTGGTGGGGTTCAAAATTCCCATAGGATGCATTTTCCATAAAGAACTTACAAGGCACTATAAGTGGATGTTTTTAGCCTTGCACATATAACCTTGTTACCTAAAATACTACATATTCCCTAGAGAAGATAAAAGTTCAATTGGATTTATTATAGATCTATTCTTACCAAAAAACTAGCCACAAGAGAAATGTAAGTACTATCTTAGAATATTTAAGATTTAAGTGGATAAACTGGTACTGTGAGAAACTACATTTCAAGAGTAAACAGACATAAATGTTGCCAAATAAATGATGTATGTTGGCCCCATGAACATGTATTTAATGTTTAGTGTAAGGAAAGCCGATTTTGCAGCCTAGTAGGAAACAAAATCTGAGCAGATTAATAAACAGTTAAAATCTAATTTTCAAAATGGGCAAAAGATTTGAAGAGATACTGCACAAAAAAGATATAGGAATGACCAATAAATGAATGAAAAGATACTCAACCTCATTAGTTATTAGGAAAGTACAAATTAAAACCACATTGAGCTACCACTACAGACCTACCAGAATGGCTAAAAAATTCTGATCACACCAAGTGATGGCTAGGATGTGGAGCAACTACATACACTGCTGGTGAGAAAGAAAAATGGTACAACCACCTTGGAAAAGAAATTGGCAGTTTCCTAAAAAGGTAAAGCTATATTTAACAGGAGAACAATGCACTATGGACATTTATAATGAAGAAATAAAAAGTTCTGTCCATACAAAAATCTGTACAAGATTGTTCAGAAGCTTAATTCATAAGAGCTAAAAATTAGAGACAACCCAAGTGTCCATGAATAGCTGAAAGGATAAATCACCTGTGGTATGTCCACACTATGGAATACTACTCAGTCCAAAAAAGATTGAACTATTGATACGTAACAAGATGCATGGGCCTCAAAATAATTATGCTGAGTGAAAAAAGATCAACAGAATGTGTATGTACTGTATGCTTCCATTTAAATAAAGTTCTATAAAATGCAAACGAGTCTATAGCGACAGTAGATCAGTGGTTTCCTGGGGAAGAGACTAAGGGAAAAGTGGAGAACAAAGGGGCACAAGGAAACCTTTGGGATGATCTAAATACCTGCTACCTTGACTGCAGCAATAGTTTCACATATGTATGCATACCAAAATTTACCAAAGTGCACACTTTAAGTATGTGTAGCTTGTTGTACTTCAATTATACCTCTATAATTGTTTTGTTAGTGGATTTTACAACCCACTAAAAAAAGTAAGAGAGTGAGGAGACTGGAAAACCAGTCAATTTTCATAGGTGAAGCCAAGGGTCTCTGAGCTAGAAGGAGGCCCTGTTTCTTTCCTTCTAGTGGAAGAAAGTACATGTGATATGAATGAAAAGGTAGTCAAAATGCGGTTTTGCTTACACCTAAGCCAAGAGGCAATCAAGGCTAAGTGCTGCATGATTTCTCAGTGACCCTCTAGGGAGCGCTATTTTCCTAGGAACATAATAGTTGAAAGCCAGTTTCAGTGGGGAAGTGAGATTAAACTGATCACTGATGAGCTTTCAGCAGCAAAGGGAACACTCTAGTTGGGGATCATGAGTTGGGGATAAGTTGAGTGGATCTGGCATGAAGGATCACTTTAGGCCTCTATGAATGCTAATAAATTAATAATTTAAAATTATTTTATGAATACTGAATAAAATGAACTACTTTATTTTCTCTCTAAATTGAGGGATTGATCTTCAGGTGTTCAGCCTGGAGAAGTCATTTATCATAACTTGAAAGGGGAAGTAATAGTTATTTACATCAGCGTTTTTCTAGGAATGTGACTTCTGAGTTTCTGATAAACTTTATTCTTCTTAAAGTTCTACCCAACCACCCTTCCTGTAAAGATGAAGCTTTAAGCCATCACACTCCAAATAAATAATTGGAGGTCAAAAAGCATGATAAATCTTAGTCATGACCCAAGTGATTTGGAATATAACCTCCAAAGAGTGTAGTCCATTTCCAAAATAAGAAAGAGAGAGAGGGGATAATATTATTAGTTTTAACTACTATGACTCATAACAAGCCTATGGACTATATGCAAAAGCAAGTGTCAGTAATTAGCCATGTGGTTTCTGGATAAGTCATTTAATATCTTGGGGCCTCAGTTTCTTCACTCACAAAATGTTCAGGTCCAACCAGAAATAAATCTCTAGGTGAACTCCTGTGTTATAAAATTCTGTAATTATAGGCTAAGCCTGTTATGGCAAAATGTGGAATGGTTAATATTTTCAAATGGTAAAAGAATTAGTGGTTTTATGAGTCAAGGTGCTATTCATACTTCTGTGAAGGATAATTACACACATTAGCTAAATAAGATCTTGTGTCATGATTATAGGTCTTGCTATGTTAATGTATTGATGCAGCTTAGGTATCCATTGTGAATTGCAAGATTATTAATAGGGTATGTAAAATATACCATGTAAAAAGTCAACTGAGTAAACAGTTTACTCATCAAACACAAATTTATCAGTTTATAAATATGGCTATTACAAACAGTATTCTCAGGCATAACGAATTAAAATTCACACAATTATAAAGTACTACAGACCCACTAATAACTCATTACTGGCTCTAAGGAAACATACAATGAGTTATTACAGTCTTAAGCAAGCAGTACAAGGAAGGAAGGGAGACCAGACTGGAGACACAAAATTTTCACAACTGGGTACCATTTTGTATTTCTCAGTTTGAGATCTTTGAAAGGAAAAGGATATCAAATTGTCAAACAAATCAGTTAATGTAAGTTTACTTAAACACAGCTCTGCTGAACACCCACTCAATTTCAAGTCAAGAAAACAAAACAAAATAGACTTCTCTGATTCCTCTTAGTCTTAGAAAATTAGCCCAATTTAATTTCCTCTTCTCTTACTTTGTGAAAAGCTTGATCAAAGGCACAGGACTGTACTAGGGACTGAGTAGACTGAGTTAAGAGGACCATGTCATGTCCTCTGGCAAGTTCCACAGAGAGCTTTTTTAAAGGTCTAAATGACAGCAAAGTAATAACGGCACACCACCCAGACCTGACCTTTATTTTTCTGCTGAGAGAGCATCAGCCCTTTCTGGGGCACAGAAGTGAGAGATGGCAGGCTCCCACATGCAAGTCTAGAGACTGGGGTTATCAGAGGACTTCAATAGGTAAGCTTCCTGAAGCCTAATCTCCCCCTTCACAGTTCCAAATGCACCCACTATCCTGGTATTTAGGACCTACCAATTATACCTTATTTAATTTTCAAGATTTCTCCATCTGTCAGTATGGTGAAAAGTACAGCAACAAATCTGGGCAGAGTTAAAAGCCTAAAGTATAAACATTCATGCTCTGTGACCCATATTGGCTAACTGGAACCACCCCAGAACATAGTTAAAAGACCATGTTAATGTCAAAAAGGATGTTCTCAAAGGTAAAGTAAGTTGCAAATTTGTAAAAATGGCTCAAACCAAAGAAGGACACAGAAATATAACGTAAAGTCAAAAGGAAGGAAGATGAGGTAGGAACCCAGAAGAAATCAAAAGGGACTCCAATCATATTTAGAGAGATGAAAATATCCTTTGGCAATCTAAGAAGGAAAAGAATCTGATGTGGGAATAAACAACTTCTATTTCCTTGAACTAATATTCATCTTAGTGCAGGGTCCAGTTTAGACTATACTCACAGAAGATACGAGAACTTGCTCTGAAGCTACAGACAGTAGTTATCACTACAATTAAAAAGGTGATGCCTGTTCTACAGCATTCATAACAGGAGTCTGGAAAAAGAATCAGGGACTAGAAAAGATGGTGGGAGGTCCTGGATGTCAGCAGAAATTTTAATCAATGAGAACCTGTACATATTCCCTTTATACCAACATTTCGAATGAGACAGAGACTTCCTGGCCTAAATGAGAAATTTTCAGGGCTACTGAACACTGAAAATGCATGGTGCTCAATGGCCCTAAAAATTTCTCATTTCTTACCTGTGTTGGTCCAATTTTCTGGCTGTTCATATCACTTTGGAGCCTAAATCCTTATTGACCACTATGGTCTTCCAGGTATACTTCTGTATTTTCATTATGTTCACTAAGCATGTGAAACTGTTTGTTTAATGCATGTATGTGTATGTGTTCATTTTAAACCATATTAATCTGCAGCACAATTTCATCTAGAAAAGAACAGTGAGCTCTTTAGAGTTAGATGACCACTAAAAACACTTGCAAGTGTTTCAAAAAAACATACTCTTGAAGGCAAACAATGTGACTTCTACAACATTCTACACTCTCTGTAAGCATTTATTTTGTGATGATTGAGAAAGATATCAGAGTCACTGTCCACAAAGAACTACTGAATAAACTACATCCTGCTCCATTAGGGGATTCTTCTTACCATCTTTCAAAGATGCCCTATTTATTTTTGCCTCTGTATCTTTGGACAAGTGGTGCCAACCACTCGAATTATGACCCTCTGATTTTTCACTAATCTAATGCCTAACAATTGGCCTGGATCAGTACCTTCACAAAGTGTTCTCCAACTTTCCTCTCCCTCCTCCCCATAATCTTACCTTTCTTTACAGCATATCTAATCTTTACTACATGATTTTATACCTGATTGTATATCTTTTCTGTATATCATCTGTATTACCTCCTGAACTAGACCTCTGGATCCTATAGCGTTTTGTAAACTTTTAGTATCTCTCAGAATCAAATGAGATAACTTCTGCAAAGTGTTGAAGGACTATATAAATATAAGGTGGCATTGCCATACCTCTGGCCTTAGAATAATTCTAGGCAAGGAGTGATCATAAAATACTGAAGTTTTAAAGTCAGTAGTTAATATGAAACCACTCTTGAAAGGGTTAAATTCTTGAATACAATTACGACACATATGAGATGGCTTTGCTTAACATAAAACAATGCTCGCCAATGCAAATTGAAAAATTGTTATTTTGGTAAATTAGCAATGCATTTCAAAGAATATAGGCTCCACAAATTTGGCAAGAAGGGAAACACAGCAACCCGATGACTGTGGACTTAGGAAAAGAACAACTTACAGCAATATTACACTAAAGGGGAACAAGTTCTCTGTATCATCTTCTGACTAAAATAAAGGAAGCTGTCCCCACTATACTTTTTGCCTTAATGAACTGAAAAATGAATCCCTATTAAAATCCTTCAAAATATATCCTAGGGTATAAAACTGGGAGGCCTTTGATAAAACCAATCACAAAGCCTTGGTAAAAGATGATCTTTTAGCTGGCTTGAGTCAAAATGTCTTTTGTTTCTCTTACCCATCAGTTTCATCCCAAACACCAGACAGAAATTACCATATTGGTAAATCTGTGGAGTGTCCTGGAATGAAGAGGTGGCTCCTCTGAGAGACTCTGTTTTCATGAACTCAGAGAAATTTTTTTTCAGAGATAGAAGAAACTCTCCAAATGCACAAAGGTTGTGGAAAGAACTTAGGATATTCATCAGGGACTTTTAGATTTGAACTCTCTTTAGAGAAAAACTAAGTTCTGGAGAAGAATTCCACCTCAAGTCGATAGGGTGACAGGGATCAAATTTATTCTCCTGCTGAAACAACAGCAATAAAAAACAGACAAAATGTATGAAACAATGGTTTTCAGACACTGGGCAGCATAGGACAGTGATCCCTGAGATACAGGAAACACATGAGAGGAGCCCTCTGAGTGCTCTGGCTCACTACCTGCAGAACTTCCAGGCCTCAGCGTGGGGAAGGAGAAGGCAGGTGGAGCCTGGCAGTCTCTCTGAGTTGAAGAGATGGGCCTGGTGGTCTAGGAAGGCCAAGACAGCTAGAGTTAGTGCTGCAGAGTAGCAGAGAGGAGAGAACTGCAGAGAAAGAACTCCAGAGATCTGGAGAAGTCCCCCTGGATATTCACCGGAGTCCTGAACAGCTCATGCATCCAAGGAAACCATTTGAGACTGGATAAAGAACCACCTGAAAGAATTAAAGGAAGCAACTTTGAATTTGACACAGGGCTACAAATAGTCCCTGTTCTCAACAGCCAGAGTGAAAAACCCCATAATTCATGAGCATGGAACAGAGTGTGCAAAAGGGTTTTGTATTCCTGTATCTATTACTGAACTTTGTTTTGAGGTCTAATCAATACTTGGCAACAGCTTTATCCTTTTGGGTCTTGCTTTTAAGCTTTGTTAGGTCAGTTGAGAGCAACATTTGCTCCAGGGCTAATTAGACTTTCATGGCTTACGAAGTTAAAATATACCTACTATATGATCTAACTATTCCACCCCTTGATATTAAACCAAGAGAAATGAAATCATGTGTCCATACAAAGACTTGTACACGAATGTTCAGAGCAGTTTCATTTGTAAGAGCCAAAAGCTGGAAATAACTCAAATAGCCATCAACAGGTAAGTGAATGCAAACTCTCAAATACCCATACAATGGAATACTACTGAGCCATGGAAAGGAATGAACTATTGATGTATACAAAAACATGGATAAATATCAAAGTGTGCTGAGTTTTTTAAAAAAGGGTCAAAAAGTCTACATATTATATTCTTCCATTTACATAAAACTCTGGAAAATGCAAACTAACCTACAGTAACAGAAAGCAGATCCCAGGTTGCCTGGGAGTGGAGTGGGTAGTGGGTGGTGGAAGGAAAAGCATTACAAAGTGGCAAGAGGAAACTCTGTGGGGTTACTGATGTGTTCACTATGATGATTGTGGTGATGTTTTCATGGGTCAAAATTTGCCAGATTGCAAACTATAAATATGTAGTTTATTGTATATTAATTACACCTTACTAAGCAAGTTTTTAGAAAATGGAGAGAACTATAATGTTTTCTGTTTGCAAAATTTAAATATCCCAGCTGAACGCTGGGAGCAATGAAACAAAGTAACATGACTGATAAGATTGAAAAACCAATCTGTGTTCACAAACTGCCATGAGTGAGGGAAATATATGAATTTCTCCTCAATGTCTGCCATTTTGCCCTCACTCTGGTGAAATCGGAAGGGCTTTCATTCTGGACACTGAAATTCCTGAATACTTAGGTCGCTATAGACTGATGTAAACATGATCAACAAATTAGGTTTGATCCTAGTATGGCAGGAAGGATTCATAGACCAATCTGGGCTCAATGATAAAAGTACCATGACAGATCAGGTGGCCTCAATACCGGTGACACACATTTGCCATTCCCACCTCAGCAAGCTAGTTGCCTTTGTTTCATTCTATAGCTACAGATTTCTCACATAATCCTGGCTAATTATTCCAGCCAAATGCATATTATTTGTTTCAGAGAAGACTACATGAGAGGAAATGGTTAACTCAGTGTAAATGCAGCCCTACTCGTTAAACAACCCTCAGAAGCTACTTCTTGATAATGGGAGGTTAGCAATTTCCCCTTTGTTTACCACTAATTTCAACAAGGGCTCTCTAGTAGCTTAGTGTATATACAGTCAGTGGTAAAATGAGTTATTGCACAGAAACAGTTTGCACAGTACTCAAACACTCTTAGCAATCAGGGCCAGTCTTGACCCCATTCTGAAGTTCATCTGAACTAATAGAATTATTTTTGAGAGTTGTGTTTACATTACAATCCTACCAGTACAAACTTGTATTTAGAAAGAAAGGCCATTCTCTATTTGCTGTGGAAGTCGAGAAACTAATCTACCTCATTTACCAGGAAATTCATTTGTAACTGACAAAGTACAAAGTTTTAGACTTAACCACTTGGACTAGTAATTTTGATTTAAAAAAACACATTCTCCAGTCCTAGGGCACAAATGGATGAAAGTCAAGCTACCAAGGAACATGCAGTTTCACATACTGACAAAAACGTACCTCCAGACATGAGTCTAGCATCTTCAATGTTCCAGACCCCAAAACATACATTATTTTATTTAATCCCACAGTATGCCCTGTGAGAAAGGTTATTATCATCCCTATTTTTCAAATAAAGCAACTGAGGCTCCAGGAGAGATTATGTAAATTACCCAAGGCCACATACATACCAAGGGGCAAAGCTAACTTGGCACAATTTTAACGCTCAGTCCTAATCACTTTATACAGCATATGAATTCACAGCCTAGTTCTCCTCACTTGTGCAATGTGCATGTGGCTGATGCTAGAACTTCCTGCTTCTCCCCTTCCCAGGTTTCATTCAGCTCGCTGCTGTTTCCATCTGGATTTTCACAGCCAGCCGCCAAAATACTCTGAGGGATACTGGCAGCTGGGATACAATGGGCATTTCCTTTGTCACTGACAGTATGAAAAAGAGACCCTTAAACTATGCATATATTAGCTCATTGTTCTTGTAAGAGTTTAGGGTATTTTTACACTTCCTTTTGAAGTATTATTTCACTTTGTGGTCATTATTATGGATTCACTTCACCCCAGTCATACCACTTTGACTCACTGAAAATAACAGTGATATTTCAGAGAATATTCTGTGCTTCCAGACAACACAAACAACATCTGTGTCTACAGGCAGACAAATAAAAGAAAACGTTGGCCTCTCCTGTGTTTAGATCCCTGGCTCACAGCAGCTGCCTTGAGGAGAGTTTTGAAATTATTTAACAACATTAACAAAGATGAGAGGGATATTATTCATTGGGAAATGTGTGTCGGGGTATTACTTCAGCACATTATCACCCAGCCAGAGGAGACAATCAGATCAAAACTGGGTGCATTTCCTGTTCATAAGGTAGCATTACCGTCTCTGGCTAAATAGATTGAGCCTAAATCTGTGATCTACATTCAGAATTTTACATGTATCACAGTATTCACAGAATGGCTTTGAGTTGAAAATATTCTATAGTTTCTGATTAAAATGTTGAGGAAGTTTTTCTTCATTTTAAATTTATCAAGGAGGTATGAGATTAGATAAAGGCATGCCTCTCTTTAGCTATCATTTAGTGCTAACACTGCAGGCGATTTCTACAAAATGTGTTTTCCAAAACCTCTTACAACTAGAAAGCAAAGACAAACAACAACAATAACATTAGTGCTTTTGAACTGAAAACTTACATGGCCCAATTCCTTATTAACATTGTCCTAAACATTTAACCAGAACAAGCAGGTGAACATTTCAGGCACTTAAAAAACAATGGACAATCCATACACATGAATGCAATTGTGTTCATTTTACAGATTTTGGAAAGATGTACAGGTCAATCAGTCTATGAGAATTGCCCAAGGACATTAACGATATAAGGACAGATGTAATACAAGTCTACACAATGCCCGAACAGTTGACTCCATTCAGTCCTCAAATCATCACCTTGAGGGAAAAAAAAACACCCCACACAAACAGCCAAATGGCGATTTGATGTTATATTGGCAAAATATCTGCTTGGCTGAAATTTCACTTTCAACATAGTCACTGGCTCTCGCGCTGGTTCCAAGGTTTGTCCTACACGTGATTCTAAGTAGGTCTGTTCCTTTTGTCCATCTGCTTGTCCTTTAGCCTCTCCCACTTTATACGTAGCATCCATTATTTTTTATGGTATCACCTCCTTGTCTAGAACCCGAACTCCATCTGTTTATTCTCCCTTTCTTGTTCAACTGTTCCTTTTTGTGGCCAGTTACCTCAAAGCACAACACTGTACTAGCAAGTCTGATAAATCTAAGCCAGGTTTTAGTATACTTAGTTTTTCCAAACTCAGGCCAAATTATATATTATCATTTTTTTTTGTTTTTTATTATCATTTTTAATAGAGCACTTCTACCCTTGATTTTTATGCACTCAGTTCATACGGTATTCAATAAACACTTAGTAAGCACCTACTGTGTGATACGCACTATGATAAAATCTTGGCAGATAAGAAAGAAGGAAAAAAAGACATATCCTCTGCTCTTGAAGGGTTAACAATCTAGTGCAGACATGGAAATGATGACAGGACAAAGAAGTAAGTGCCATGACAAATTCATGCAAAAAGGACCATGGAGTCCAAGGGAAGTAAGGGACTCATTGTGCCTGGAAGATTAAGAATGGCTTCAGAGAAGAGATGCTACTTTGAGTTGCTTTTTAAAGGATGAATATGCCTCTGGCAGGTTAAAAATGTGCTAAGAGCATTTCTAGCAGAAAGAATCACATTTTCAAAGGAAAAGGTAGATGTCAGGAAATGGTAAATTCAAAGAATAGCAAATAATTGGCTGTGTCTATGCTATAGGTGTGTGGGTAGAGGAGCCAGTTTGCAAAGGGCCTTACACGACATGCTAAGGAATTGGATCTTAATTTTCTCAAATTATAGCCCACGCTGCTTACTGTTTCTTATATGTGAGGGTGTCAGAATCATTACACACAAATAATCAAATTTTAAGAATTTTTCAGAAATCTATGAACCATCCTGGAAATTCTAGAGC
This sequence comes from Vicugna pacos, assembly GCF_048564905.1. Classification (NCBI taxonomy): domain Eukaryota; kingdom Metazoa; phylum Chordata; class Mammalia; order Artiodactyla; family Camelidae; genus Vicugna; species Vicugna pacos. The sequence goes on from NC_133023.1 coordinate 87,161,496, forward strand.
TCTGAGTTTTAATTCAGAATATAAGAAAATTCATTTTCTTAACAAATATTTATCAACCATATAATGGGGCAGGTACTTACTGTTCAAGGTACTAGCAAAAAAGCAATAAACAAAACAGAAAAATCCCTGCCATCATGGAACTCAAATTCTAGTTGGAATAAATCTGTAATTATGGTGTTCAGACCAAATTAAGTATTAGAGTCATACAGATTTTCATCTGTATATTAATCTGTATGTTATTACCTGTGTATTTCATCTGAGTATTAATTAAGGGTCCCTCCAGAAGTTTTGTTAAACCTTGTGAATATGAAAGTAGTGACTCACAGGAATTTAGATTCTTGTAACAACTGAAACTACCATGTGAAAATGATGTCTTCTGTGCATCCTCCATTAGGGAAGTTGAGGACTCTGGGAAGCTATGCTGAGATACGCCGCATTTGGCCCTGCTATATGTGTTCACTTTGCTTCCAAAAGGATCCTTGGCTAAATACTTTAGAGCTTAAAATAACCTTAAGGGCAGAGGACAGATGGGGAGGGCAGCCTTCAGTGGTTGGGACTTGTTGGGGGGAGGAAGAGAAAAATTGAATTACTCCAGTTTATCTGTATAATTATAAGCATATCACTATTCTACTTCATGATATATAATCAATAAATAAAAGTCCATTCTGGATAGGGTGTTCTACATAAATACCAAGTAATATATGCTCTAAAAATTTCAAATCTGGGCAGGGTTATTTAAAACAGTCCATTTGTGAACAGTTTAATTTTAGCATTAGGCTAAAATTATAGAAAGATAACTTTCATTCATCTAGGAAATCAGTTTAATTTCTTAACCTACATAAAATTCAAATTGGCCTTAGGAGAGGTGTGAAAAGAAAACTGGAAAGGCCATTTGGAATTCTAATTATTCATATATGAAATTGAAATATATATTATCTACTAGTGTATTAAAAATGCCACTGGATTCCAAATCCACATTTCAATAAAAAAGCCCTTTACAATAAGAATTAGTAGAATAATTTAAGAATAAAATTGGACTCACTGGTATGTAAAAATTGGAAAAACGTTTATCATAACTTTTTTTTTACTACTACTATTCATTTAAAAGAGATACTGGATTTCTATAAACAGAAGTAGCAATTTACATCTATTATACACTTATATACATTCCCAATGTGATTCCATAAATATTTTGTTAATATAAACAAAGAAAAAAATCCACAGCCCCTCCCAAGGCTCTTCATCTTAAAAAAAGAAATATTCTAGTTCTCTTGGTGAGGTGACAGAAAACTACTTAGGGTTTGGAGACACATTAATGGGGGGTGACTAGGGTTCCATTAAAGCAACTGGAACAAGTAATTTATGAAAAGCACCCCTCACTAGTTTGAAGAGTTAATGTGCTCCTCTCCTCTAAAATGAGTGACTTCTTTTTAGTTGTCAGCAACATAATGACCAGTACATGGCATATACCATGAACAAAGGGTCCTCTTAATAAAAATGATTACTAGGTATGTATATATATATATATATACACACACACACACACACACAAATATCCACAGGTGCACACAACCCACACATTGTGATTTTCAGCCATACCTTAATTTATGCTTTCTGAAACACAAGAGATTGGCGCCACTAAAATATTCTCTAAAACCAGGGGCCGGTGATAAAGAGGACAAATTGATGGTTGAACTCTGAAGTAGAGAATGATGGGAAATTCTACTATAAAAAGCATGGAGAAGCAGGCACATGGTTTTACCAAATTTTGTATTCACTAGCTTGTCATCTCTCCTTAGCCACTGGATGTCATATTAAATGACAGTATCTTCTGATCCATACCAAAATAATACTAATCATACCAATAACAACTAACAGTTATTCTAATGCTTACCATGTGCCAAATACTGCGCTATGCACTTTGCATACATTATGCATTTAATCTTCACAGTAACTGTCTGAGATGGGTATTAGTATTATCCTGAATCAACAAATGAGGAAACTGTGACTTTGAAGAGGTTAAAACACTTGACGATAGCCACAACTACCAGTAAGAAGTGAAGTCAAAATTCAAATCCCAGTCATCCATATTTAACACATTTTGCTTCTAACTACATACTACCTAGTAGCAGAAAGCTACTATGCATTCGCTTTGTTACAGGTAAAATGAACCCTTACTATATGTAGAGCTAGTGGTGATAGTGAGGGATAGCCCAATCTAACATAATCTCTATTTTCAAGAAACATAATTTCTAATTATGGAAACAAGACATATTCATATATGCATGGTAGAGTATATAACTGGAGCCTAATGAGTGGTCCAGGCAATAAGCACTAGGAAAGCCCAAGAGAGGAAGGTCAGAATGAGAAAAATGGGTCAGTGACATCTCAAGGTGGTGGCAGATTAATCTAGGATTTAATGAATGGGTAAGGTTTGAATGAGCAGAGAGGAAAGGTTAGACTCCACACTGTGCTCCAGATTTGTATATCCAACTGTCCATCCATCATCTAACTTAGATATCTGAAAGGTACCGCAAAAAAAAAAAAGAAAATGTTCAAAGCTAATATGACTATCATCACCTCCAAATCTGATCCTCTTCTTGGCATCGCCTTTTAGTGGATGGAACCATTCATTTGCAGAAGCCAGAAATCTATGAGTAATCCCCCTGTATTCAACACAACATCAGATCCTGTCATTTTAATCTCCTAATTATACTTTGAACCTATCTAATTCTTTCCTTTTCCACTTTCAATAATCCCTGGCCAAGAGAAGAGGCAAGATGGCGGAGTAGAAGGATGCTTGTAAGTCACCCTCTCCCACAAATACACCAAGTTCCACATCTACAGACTCACTCAGCCAACCAGAGCACCTGCGGAACTCCGACAGATCATCGCCCTCTTCAAAAGATAAAGACGCCAAAAATCTGGTAGGAGAAAACGAAAAAAAAGAACAAAAGGCAAAGCAGCGCAGGACGGGTTCCGCGGGGAGGGAGCGGCAAAGGAGGACTGGCGCTCGCTCGCTGGGTCTCCCCTCTCCAACCGAGAGGCCTGCGGGACGGAGGGGGAGCCCACGAGGCTCGGATCTGTACAGAGCAGCCCTTGTCTGACACAACTAAGTTAAACGGGCACAGAGCGTCCCCCCGACACCCAGCCTGAGACGCGGGCCGGCAGCGGCGGGCAGGGCCAGGCTGCCCAAGCCGGGCGGAGGACGGGGGCGGCTGCACGGAGGCAGCCCCGGGGGACTGCAAGGGGCTGGCCGCCGTGGCTGTGGGTGTACAGGACGGAACAACCTGGGCCCTACACAAAACAGCAAGGTTGATGTGCTCTCGGGGGGAGGGTGCATACCCCCATCTCTGAAAACCCGCGGAAACTTTTCAGGGGAAGACGGGCGGGGCCCAGGCACAGCCGCCATGTTCTCCGGCGCTGAGCACACAGGCGGGGGAGAAACCTGCATCCGCACCGAAGGGCTCAGCAGCCTCAAGGGCCAGACTGAGACGGGCCTACAGCCCGGGGCAGGTGGGATCCTTCCATCCTGGTCTCTCGGAGAACTTGTTCCACGGAGACGAACGGGGAGCTGGGTCTTGGCTCGGAGCCGGGACGAGGCTGCCCCTCGGTCTTCCCCGAGCCCACCCGCGGAGCGCGACCAGGGCGGAGCGCGACCAGGGCGGAGCGCGGGCCAGGGCGGAGCGCGGGCCAGGGCGGAGCGCGGGCCAGGGCGGAGCGCGCAGCCGCACAGAGCAGCGGAGCTACCGGCGGCGCAGTCAGAGGGAGAGCGCCCCCCCCCCCCCCCCGCCTGTCGGGCAGGAACATAACCCCTGACCGAGGTGCTGGGAGGGGGCACGACCCGCCCTCCTGCCTGGCCAGTCTGCAACATCTGACTGCGGCATCCAGAGGGGCAGTGACCCTCCCACCTGCAGCAGAGGAGAGCTGCATCTGACCCCGTGTTAGGAGGAGGCGCGATCTGCTTGCCGACAGGTGCTGGGAGCAGCACAGAAGAGGGCGCCAACGGAGGGCCTATGAAAACAAGCTGAGCTTCCAAAACAGGACGAAGACAGAAGGACATCACATTAAAAGCACACAGACTCCAGGAGAACACCGACAACCCCCTTTTTTTTTGTTTTGTTTTCTGTTTTTGTTTTTGTTTGTTTTTTGTTTTGTTCTTAAATCTGTTTTTACCTGTTCTATTTTCAATTACTCTCTTAATTTTTACTTCTTAATTCATTTCTATTTCTCTTGGGTTTTGATGTCCTGTTATTGATTAGACACAGGCTTCAAATACATCTATTCATCTCCCCACCCCTTTTTTTTCCTTTTTCTTTTTTTTTTAAAGGTTTTAAAAGGAAGTCTCAACCCGATTAATACTCTGCTTCAACTCGCTCTTCTATTATTCATTATACACTGTTTTCAAACCCTCTTTCTCCCTTCTTTTAAAAATCTTTCTCTCTCTTATTATTTCTTTCTTTTTTTCCCCTAAGTTCTATTCATAAATAGGCATTAGATAGATAAAATCCTTAAGATCCAAAATAGACAACTGATACTCCATAAACCACAGTGCCAGAGAGGTATGAGCAAGATGAAGAAGCAGAGAAACCTTTCCCAATTAAAAGAACAAGAGGAATCCCCTGAAAGAAAGATCAATGAAATAGACATCGATAGCCTACTAGATCAAGATTTCAAACAAGGAGTGATCAAATTGCTGAAGGAATTAAAAGAGATAGTGCTTAGAGAGATAAAATATGTCAAAAATGAAATTGAAGCTATAAAGAAGAGCCAAGCAGAATGGGTAAACTCATTGACAGAGATGAGGAATGATCTAATAGCTGTGCAAAGCCGACTAGTTAATGCAGAGGAACGAATTAGTGATCTAGAAGACAGGGCAATAGAAAGCACCCATTCAGAAGAACTACAAGATAAGCAAATAAAAAATAATGATAATAGCATAAGGGACCTATGGGATAATATAAAGCGTCCCAATCTTCGCATAATAGGGGTCCCAGAAGGGGATGAAGGATCAAAGGGGATTGAAAAGGTTTTCGAAGAAATCATGACTGAAAAATTCCCAAACTTAAAGAAGGAATCAGATATCCAAGTACATGAAGCTCAGAGGGTCCCAAACAGGAAGAATCCAAATAGACCCACACCAAGACATATCATAATCAAGATGGCCAGAGTCAAGGATAAAGAAATGATTCTAAAGGCAGCAAGAGAAAAGCAAAGAGTGAATTACAAGGGAACCCCCATAAGGCTCTCAGCTGATTTCTCTACACAAACACTACAGGCCAGAAGGGAGTGGCAAGATATATTCAAAGCCCTGAATGAAAAAAAGATGCAGCCTAGGATACTTTATCCAGCAAGGCTATCCTTTAGGATAGAAGGAGAAATAAAGAGTTTCACAGACAAAAAAAAGCTGCAGGAGTTTGGCAACACTAAACCCATGCTAAAAGAAATATTGAAAGGGCTATTCTAAATACAAAAGCAGCAGGATGCTACAGAAATGAGAAACTCACAACTGGAAAGGTGATAACTCATGAATTACAAATAAAGAAAACACGAAATTATAAAAGAAGACATACAAATCACTGAGAGTGGGAGAGGGAGGCAGGGAAATATAGAATTTTTTTTTCTTTCTTTTTAAAAATTTTTTAACAGTAGGATGGGTTTGAGATCATGTTATTATCAGTTTAATAAAAACAGGTATAGGTTAATAGATTTACAAAAAAGGGTAACCACAAGTCAAAAATTTACAAGGGAGTCACAAAAATTAAATAAAATACATGATAATACAAAGGAAAATTACCAAACCACAAAAAGAAGAAGAAAGGAACAAAGAGGATATACCAATTCAACTTCAAAGATAAGTTCAAAATGGCAATAAACACACATCTATCATTAATTACTGTAAATGTTAATGGACTAAATGCTCCAGTCAAAAGACATAGGGTGGCAGACTGGATAATAAAGCAAGAACCTTCAATATGCTGCATACAAGAGACCCACTTTAGGGAGAAGGACACATATAGACTGAGAGTGAAAGGATGGAAAAGGATATTCCATGCAAATGGAAAAGCCAAAAAAGCAGGTGTTGCAGTACTGATTTCAGACAAAATAGACTTTAAAACAAAGGCCATAAAGAAAGATAAAGAGGGACATTTTATAATGATTAAAGGAGTGATACAAGATGAAGACATTACACTTGTTAATATATATGCACCCAATATAGGAGCACCTAAGTACATACAAGAATTACTAACAGAGATAAAGGGCGATATTGATGGGAATACAATCATAGTTGGAGATTTTAACACTGCATTAACATCACTAGACAGATCTTCCAGACAGAAAATAAACAAGGCAACAGAGAAATTAAATACTACAATAGAAAAACTAGATTTGGTGGATATTTTCAGAGCATTACACCCCCCAAAAATAGAATATACATTCTTTTCAAGTGCACATGGAACATTTTCCAGGATCGATCATGTACTTGGACACAAAAGAAACCTCAACAAATTTAAGAAGATAGAAATTATCTCAAGCATCTTTACTGACCACAATGCCATGGAACTGGAAATCAACAACAGAGAAACAAAGGAGAAAAAAAGAAAAGCATGGAGATTAAACAATATGTTATTGAAAAAACAATGGATCAATGAGGAAATCAAAGCTGAAATTAAAAAATACCTTGAAACAAATAATGAAAGCACAACCACTCAAAACCTATGGGACACAGCAACGGCAGTGCTAAGAGGGAAGCTTATAGCGATACAGGCCTTCCTCAAAAAAGAACAATCTCAAATAAACAAGTTAACTCACCACCTGAATCAATTAGAAAAAGAAGAACAAAAAGCCCCAAAAAGCAGCAGAAGGAAGGAAATAATAAAGACCAGAGAGGAATTAAATACAATAGAGATTAACAAGACCATAGAAAAAATCAACCAAACCAAAAGCTGGTTTTTTGAAAAAGTAAATAAAATCGACAAACCTCTGGCCAAACTCACAAAGAAGAAAAAAGAGAGAGCACAAATTAGCAAAATAAGAAAGGAAAATGGAGAAATTACAACAAACAAAATAGAAATACAGAATATCATACGAGAATATTATGAAAAACTATATGGAACCAAACTGGATAACCTAGAGGAGATGGACAAGTTTCTGGAAACATACTGTCCACCAAAACTGAATCAAGAAGAAACTGAACACTTGAACAATCCGATCACTAGAAAGGAAATAGAAATAGCAATTAAAAACCTCCCTACAAATAAAAGTCCAGGACCGGACGGCTTCACCGGGGAATTCTACCAAGCATACAAAGAAGAACTCATACCAGTCCTTCTCAAACTCTTCCAGACGATTGAAAAGGAGGGAATACTCCCAAACTCATTCTACGAAGCCACCATCACCCTGATACCAAAACCAGGCAAAGACACTACAAAAAAAGAGAATTGTAGGCCAATATCACTGATGAACATAGACGCCAAAATCCTCACCAAAATTTTAGCAAATAGAATCCAACAACACATAAAAAAGATTATACATCATGACCAAGTGGGGTTCATCCCAGGGACATAAGGCTGGTTCAACATATGCAAATCAATCAATGTAATACATCACATCAACAAGAGAAAGGACAAAAACCACATGATCATCTCAATTGATGCAGAAAAAGCATTTGATAAAATTCAACACCCATTTATGATAAAAACTCTCGCCAAAGTGGGTATAGAAGGAACATATCTCAACATAATAAAAGCTATATATGACAAACCTATAGCCAGCATAGTTCTCAACGGTGAAAAACTCAAAAGCTTCCCACTAAAATCTGGGACAAGACAAGGATGCCCACTATCACCACTCCTATTCAACATAGTCCTGGAAGTCCTAGCCACAGCAATCAGGCAAGAGAAAGAAATAAAAGGGATCCAAATTGGAAAAGAAGAGGTAAAAGTGTCATTATATGCTGATGACATGTTACCATATATAGAAAACCCTAAAAGGTCCACACAAAAGCTACTAGAGCTGATTGAAAAATTCAGCAAGGTAGCAGGTTACAAAATTAATGTTCAAAAATCAGTTGCATTTCTTTACACTAATGATAAATCAACAGAAAAAGAAAGTAAAGAAACAATCCCCTTTAAAATAGCACCCAAAGTAATAAAATATCTGGGAATAAATCTAACCAAGGAGGTGAAAGAATTATACACAGAAAACTACAAACCACTGATGAAGGAAATTAAAGAAGACTTTAAAAAATGGAAAGATATTCCATGCTCTTGGATTGGAAGAATCAATATTGTTAAAATGGTCACACTGCCCAAGGCAATCTACAGATTTAATGCAATCCCTATCCAATTACCCAGGACATATTTCACAGAACTAGAACAAATCATAATAAAATTTATATGGAACCATCAAAGACCTAGAATTGCTAAAGCATTACTGAAGAGAAAGAAAGAGCATGGAGGAATAACTCTCCCAGACTTCAGACAATACTATAGAGCTACAGTCATCAAGACAGCATGGTATTGGTACCAAAACAGACATATGGACCAATGGAACAGAATAGAGAGCCCAGAAATGAACCCACAAACTTTTGGTCAACTAATCTTCGACAAAGGAGGCAAGAATATACAATGGAATAAAGACAGTCTCTTCAGCAAATGGTGTTGGGAAAACTGGACAGCAGCATGTAAAACAATGAAGCTAGAACACACCCTTACACCATATACAAAAATCAACTCAAAATGGATTAAAGACTTAAACATAAGACAAGATACAATAAACCTCCTAGAGGAAAACATAGGCAAAACATTATCTGACATACATTTCAAAAATTTTCTCCTAGAAGAAATAAAAGCAAGAATAAACAAATGGGACCTAATGAAACTTACAAGCTTCTGCAGAGCAAAGGAAACCAGAAATAAAACAAGAAGAAAACCTACGGAATGGGAGAAAATTTTTGCAAGTGAAACCGACAAAGGCTTGATCTCCAAAATATATAAGCAGCTCATACAACTCAATAAGGAAAAAATAAACAACCCAATCCAAAAATGGGCAGAAGACCTAAACAAGCAATTCTCCAAGGAAGACATACAAATGATCAAAAAGCACATGAAAAAATGCTCAATATCACTAATTATCAGAGAAATGCAAATCAAAACTACAATGAGGTATCACCTCACACCAGTCAGAATGGCCGTCATTCAAAAATCCACAAATGACACATGCTGGAGAGGCTGTGGAGAAAGGGGAACCCTCCTACACTGCTGGTGGGAATGCAGTTTGGTGCAGCCACTATGGAAAACAGTGTGGAGATTCCTCAAAAGACTAGGAATAGACTTACCATATGACCCAGGAATCCCACTCCTGGGCTTATACCCAGAAGGAAATCTACTTCAGGATGACACCTGCACCCCAATGTTCATAGCAGCACTATTTACAATAGCCAAAACATGGAAACAACCTAAATGTCCATCAACAGGTGACTGGATAAAGAAGAGGTGGCATATTTATACAATGGAATACTACTCAGCCATAAAAACCGACAACATAACACCATTTGCAGCAACATGGATGCTCCTAGAGAATGTCATTCTAAGTGAAGTAAGCCAGAAAGAGAAAGAAAAATACCATATGAGATCGCTCATATGTGGAATCTAAAGACTCATAGACAGAGAATACAGACTTGTGGTTACCAGGGGGGTAGAGGGTGGGAAGGGATAGACTGGGATTTCAACATTGTAGAATAGATAAACAAGATTACACTGTATAGCACAGGGAAATATACACAAAATGTTATGATAAATCACAGAGAAAAAAATGTGACAATGAGTGTGTATATGTCCATGAATGACTGAAAAATTGTGCTGAACACTGGAATTTGACACAACATTGTAAAATGATTATAAATTAATAAAAAATGTTAAAAATAAAAATAATCCCTCGCCAAGATGCCTGTAATAGCCTCCCTGGCTTCACAGCTTCTAGTCTTGTTTCCCTCTAATCCACTCTCTGCATAGCCACCAAAGATGTGATAAAACTAACCACATCACCCCTTTCAATATTTTCTTGTCATGTTTAGGGTAAATACCAAAGTCCTTAATATGCTGTTCAAATTCCTATTTTATCTGCCTCCTTGTCTATTCCTCCGGCCTCCTACTCTCCCTCCAGCAATACTACACTTCTTCCTTTCTCAAATGTGGCATCTTCCTCTTCACCTCATGACTCCTGTACATACTGTTCCCTCTTCTTCCAATTTTAAAAAAGTGGAGCTAGAATTTGATCATGATCTATTTGACTCTAAAGTCTGTTTCTGTCTAGCCTAGGTGAGCCAGACCTTCAAGTACCTACACTCCAACCACACCAATGATATTCATTATTTGAATATTGTCAAATTCCTATTTTTGTGCTCAAGTGATTCTTTTGCATAGCAAGTTCAACCTCTCTATATATGCCTGTTGAAAAGTTATAATCCTTTTTCAAGGCTCAGTTCAAATCATCTCTTTTCTAAAGTCTTGTTTTAACCAGTTAATCTGACCCTCCTCCATATTTCCGCATTCTTCTATTGAGAGTTATTTCACTAATTACTAAATACTTGTTATTAAATGTCTTGTAGTAAATGGTTGGTTTGTCTTTTTCTTCTACCAGACAGTTATAGAATGAAGGTTTCAAAACATTTCCTAGATATCACACAGGTAGAAAAAGAGTCATTTTAGAAAGACTTTCAACAACTAAATGTTGAAATAAAAAAAATATATAGTTAACTCTGAATCAACCAAAAATACGGATTTACTTGAATTCCTCATTTTCTAAGCATCATGTTAACTGATATATATGACAAGTTCTGCAACTTGTCTCTCTTACTTTTCAATACTATATCATGGACTTTTTCCCAGGTCAAAATATATAGATCTACTTTATTCTTTTTAATACCTGCAAGGAATTCCATTGATTGAGGATATCATAATTTATTTAACCAGACTTGCATATTTAGTTTGTTTTGAAGTATTTACTATTACAAGCAAACTTCAACAACCATCCTTCTGCAGGCATCTTTCTACACTCTTGCTATTTTTATGTAAGATAAATTCCTGAAAGCCTGATTGTTGGGTTTCAGCATATATGCTTTTTAAGTTTTCTTAGATTCTGCCAAGTTATGCTACAAAAGATTATTCTAATTCACATTCCTACCAACAGTGTGCCCAAGTGCCAGCTTCTTTAAGTTCTTGCCAACAGTGGATGTGATCACTCATCTTTTTGTTTCTTTTGCCAAATAAGAAGGTAAAAACATTATTTCATTTTTATTTGCATTTATTTATATGTATTTATATTGATAGTATTTTTATTTGAGTGTCTTTTCATATATTTATTGGCAATATGTGATTCTTTCATTTATATATAGAATGTGCTATCCTATTGCATTTTATATATACCAAATATTATCTCTCAGCCTATTGCTTCCTCCTTATTGTTGCTTATGAGTGTTCAATTTTTTATATTGTCAAATATGTCAGTTTTTTTCCTTTATAGGTTCTGGGTTTCATGCTTCACTTAGGAAGACCTTCTATAAGGATTATTTTTAAAAATCTCTTAAATTTTTTTCCCTTTAACAGTCCCCCCTTATTAATTACTGAATTATGCTATTAACTCAGGCTTTGTCTAACTCCATCAGGAGAGATCAAGTCCTTTCTACTCACCAAGGGCTACTGCTGTTTCTCTGTCTTTCTCAGTCCATTTACACTATATGAGATGTTTTAAAAATTACCCAAAACGTCCTCAATATAATGATTCAAACAATACAAATGTTCACAAAGACAAAATAAATTAATAATTCCTTCTCTGCCTCCTCCAATCCCATCACAAGGCAACTGATATTTATTGTAGAGTGACTCTTTCTTTACCTGTCTTTAGGCCCATAAACATATACACAAATATATAGACACATATAAAGAGACCTTCCTCTTATTTTTATGAAAATGGAATATTTTATGCCTTATATTACACTTTTTTATTTTACCTAATGACATAACATGGATGTTCTTCTCTGATAGGGTATGCAGCTAACTCATTCTTTCCATAGCTAGGAATATTCGATGTTATGAATGTGTTGTTAATTATTTAACTAATGTCCTATTTGACGTTCAGGTTGTTTCTTTTTGTTCTTATTGTTAACCCTACAAACAATCTTGCATTCAACATCCTGCTCCCTTATCTTCCTGACCTCATGAGATCCTCCGAGTGCTGCTGTTTCTCCCTTCTTCTTACCCCAACTTCTATGTTTTGCTGAGATGGTTTAGTACTTTTAGTTATAGGTCTGCACTGTCCAATATGGTAGCCACTAACCACTTGTGACTACTGAGCACCTGAAATGTGGCTAGTTTGAACTGAGATGCACTACAAGCATACAATATATATGTGGGATTTCTAAGCTTTAGCATAAAAAAAAATAAAATTTCTCGTTAATAATCTTTACACTGATTACATGTTGAAACAGTATTTTAGATAGAGTTAAATAAAATATATTAATTAATTTTATCTATTTCTTTTTTACTTTTAAAAATATGTTTACTAAAAAGTTTTAAATTAGATTTTATATTTCTATTGGGCAGTCTGTTCCAAAATGTTATTACATTTCCCTTATAAAATATTCTTTCTATTTAAAGAATACTAATTTGGAACTCTATCCTAAGCACTATGCCTTTCCATTTAGATTTAAATATTTTTTCATAGAGGCAGTTTCATTTATCATCTTTGTTTCTTCTCTTATTTATCTTCTCTCATCTTGAGCTCTCTGTTCTGATTCATTTATTATTTGGTTTGACTTTTTTTCTCATTCTTTTCAATCGTGTATGAGAGTGATATACTTTCTGTATCCTTGCATGTCCTCAAACATCTTTCTTTGTCTCAAATAGATGAATGATATCCTGACTTGGTAATAAGACGTTTGGATTGCAGTCCTTTTTCCTTGGAAATTTCTAGATTCTATTCCATTATCTTCTACCTTCCATGACGTAGATGAGAGAACCAATACCTGTTTTAATTTTTTCCTTTGTAGATAACTTGCTCTTTCTGACAGGAAGCCTGGAAGACTCTCTCATTAATCTTGGAGTTCAGGAAGTTAATCAGTGTATGTTCAAGTGTAGAACAAAGAGCCCCTTTTCTATACATCTTTTTGTAGAATCAATTTTTGACTTTAAAATTATTTAAATATAATTAGTTTTATATGACTACTTTCATGTGATAAATGTATTCTTTTCTTTTTCTGTTCCCCTGAGTTGGGTGTTTTTCCCCAGTATGTCCTTAAATTCATTTAATGCTATAAAATTTCCTTTGTGTTGTTTTTAGCCACATCCTTAGGCTTTTTAATGAAGTAATCTCAATTTTGTTTCTTTTAAAATACTTTTAAATTTCTGTTAAGACTTCCTTTTTGACCCCAAAATTATTTACAAAAGAGTATTTGGTTCCAAGAGGGTTTTTTTTTCTGTTTACTTTTTGTCATATTTTTTGTTCATTTCTAAGCTTTATAAAATTCTCATCAGAGAATGTCACTTGTCAGTTCTCTACTTGGGAACTGATTAAAAGGGTTTTTCTTGTGATAAAGTACATGATCAATTTTTATAAATGGTGCAGGGCATAAGATATAAATGTATATTCTTTTCCATTAGAGTATATAATTCTATGTATTGTCAAAATATTAAGTCAAGTTTATTAATTATATTACTCAAATCCATTGTGCTGTTACTTTTTTGCTTACTTACTTTTCAGCTTCTGAGACAGCTGTATCCCACAAATGTCACTGTAGTTTTATCAAATGCTTCATGTATTATTCCAAATAGTTACATATAATAAATATTTGTTGAATAAATGTAGGTTCTATTTTAATGCTTTTGGTCTTAAATGCCACTTTATTCCATATTGGCATCTCTACTCTACTCACTATTTATTGAAAAGTTTTCTTGCACCTCTTTGTCCATTCTGAAACATTTTCACTATTTTGTTTACTGTTTCTCCCTTACTTGTGTACTTAGTTAAAATTTGTAAATCTGTGTGTTTTATTCCGGGAATAAAAGATGTCTACCCATTTATATTATTGTGACAAATCTAATGTCTTAATCAAGGTAATAATTTATGTTTATTATACTTGTGGTTGGCAGAATAAAGGCTCCCCTGAAGATGTCCATACCCTAATCTCCAGAATCTGTGAATATGTTAGGATTCATGGAAAAGGGGAATTAAGGTTGCTAATTGACTGACCTTAACATAGGGAGAATATCCTGGATTCCCTGAGTGTGCCTGATGTAATCCCAAGGACCTTAAAAGAAGAGGAGTAAGGCACAGGAAGAGGCAGAGGGAGATATAATGTTGGAATAAGGGTCAAAGAGATGTAACATTACGGGCTTTAAAGATGGAGGAAGGTACTATGAGCCAAAGAATGTGGACAGCCTCTAGGAACTGGAAAAGGCAAGGAAACAGAATCTCTCCTAGAAGCCTCAGAAAGAAACATGGCATTGCTGACACCTTGATTTTAGCCCAGTGAGACTCATTTCAAACTTCTAACTTCCAGAACTGTAACATAACAATTTTTTGTTGTTTAAAGCCAGTAAATTTGTGGTAATTTATTATAGCAGCAACAGAAAACTAATACAATATGTAAAATGTAGATAACAGTACATTTCCAAATTACTCTGGGCAGAGGGGAGGGGTAGATGGATAATGAGGAAAAGTCAATTCAAGAATTAAATAAGGATATTAATATTCTTCTTTCTTATTTGTTCTTCTTTCCATTTCCTTGTTTAATTTTTAAATTGGCTTTTTCTTCCTTATCTTCCTCTTCATGGTAATTTGCAACTTTACTGGTATCTTGATTTTACAGCATATTTCAATCTAAATTAGCAAAAGCTTTTAGTTATAGTGGCCCATTCCTCAAGCACTCATACTAATTTAAGGCTTACTATCCTTTTAATTTATAACCGACAGTTAACATGAGGGTTAGCCTTAGAGAGCAAGTGGCAGAAGTAGGTGAAATTTTACCTAATTTTAGTTTTCCCTCCCCATTTTTACTGTCCCTTTCCTTAGCCCCAACCAAGTACGGACTGTCCAAAGCTCTTTACCAAAACCCTACATCCCAGGCATGATCTTCCTGGTGAATATTTTATATGGGGACCAGCTATTCTCTCTCTTCCCTTAAGAGCTAGCTGCTCTGTGTCTTGTCCCCCCAGGGACCTGCTCTATGCTCTGTGACACTCTGGCATGCAAACCAATGAACGATTAATGAAGCCAATATTATTCATATGTGAGACAATGGCTTAACCATTTTTTCTAAGTAGTTTTGCTTTCCAGAAGGGAACAACAGCTTTACTCAGAGAAATGACTCTCCAAGGCTGGGAATCCCAAGCGTTGTGGCAGGCTACAAAGGGAGGCATTTGTGTCTGGGACGAGGGATGGGGACTCCACATCATACTTCACCAGGCACTAGGTAAGAGGGCTCCTGGCTGTGCGAAATCAAACAAGTAACAACAGAGTATGAACGACCAGCAAGTTGTAGAGGGATTGTGCCTCAGGGCAGCTCTAGGGCAACTACACGGACAGGTAATTGGGCCTGGGAGCTGACAAAACAACTTGTACCCACAACATTAAACACAACTGTAATTCACTCTGAGACTAGCAGAGATTCCATTGTTTACCACTATAAAGTAAGTGCTATAAAACTTATAAATATGGAGAATTTAACATAATGCTGCAATAGGGCGCTTTATATCACAGAATACTAATAAAAACTTTTATATTATAGAAATATATTTTAATAATGTGCTTAAGACTAATTATACTTTGAATGATTTCATGAAAGAGATCTTTTCCTACACGCCTTTCAGTATTATCGCTGGATTTCTCTTCTCACCAATATTGGCTTTAATCTATTATTTGAATTGTAAAGGTGAATAATAGATTTAACTAAAACATGGACTTCTAAACAGGTCTGCAAGCTTCCACACTGTGAGAATTTAACTATCATTATGAATTGTTAATTACGCTGTTTATATTTTATGTGCATGCTTAAGACAGTATGTTTAGCTAGCATGTTTCATGTTTTTTTTTCCTGTATAAAGACTCACTGGATCATATTGTCAAATGGAAAAATAAAGGAGTTAGTGAGCAGTTTTGATTACCATTTACATGGTTGCTAAACCATAAAAAATAAACAAAGCAAAAAATATATGAAGGAAGAAAACTCACTGAAATATAGCAAAGGCTGTCAAATAGTTAAAAGCTGAAAAGAAAAAATATAAAGCCTTTAACTGAATTTTGAGCACTGGATCATATTTTGGAATTGGAAGGGGCTTTTCAGATCATGTGATCTTGTGAATCACATGTTCAAATACATGCATGGTTCAGATAAGTAATATAGGTGAGGGAAGTGGGTGGCTTATGGCCATATGGATTGGTTGAGAGCCAGAGAATATACTCTGTCTGAAAGAGGTGTTAGCGCTCAGCTTCAGCTGGTGCTGACAAGTGGTAATGCAGGCTCAGGGGCAGCCAGAATTTTCAATACTGAAAGACAAGTTGGAAATCAATCATTTAAAATGAAATTTCTTACTTTTAAATGCTGATAACTAATTCAATTTTTTAAATGTTAACTATCTGCAAGACATAGGGTACATAATATGCCAGTTTTAAATTTCTGATCAAGTCCAATATTCTTCTTTTGCAGAAAGGAATACAAAAACATTGATGAAGTCATGTAAGTGCTGGCCACATGTAGTAGAAAGAAAGTGGGATTTGAATTCAGGTAGATCTGAGTTTCAATTCTATTACATAGACACTATGTAACCTTAGGCAAATTTCTTCTGAGCCTAGTTTCTCTCTCCTTAAAATAAAGATAATAAAATCTATTACATAAGATACTTATGAAGACTCTATAAACATAACATATGGGAAGTGCCTACAGTGGATCTTGACACATAGAAAACATCTACGTTTTTAGCCTTATTCATCACTCTATGTCCCTATCCTGCTTGATTTTTTTTCCAATAAATATAGGTTGCATAGATTAATGATTTCAATAAATGATAATGCCTTGACTCCTCTTTAATGAATGAACAAATGAAAGTACATATATGTGTATGTTGCTCAAATTTATAATGCAAGTTAATACTGTACCCTGACCTTAAATTCCTATCAACTTCCTTCTTTAGGATTATTTTTATAGCATTAATGAAATCTGCCAAAATTATGCAATGTCCAACATGGACATAATCCTCTCTCAGGTTTATAGAGAATGCAACCTTTGAAGGAAGAAGCTTTTCAGAAACAGTCTGTTTCTCACAGTTCTACTGAATTTGATGATTAAAGGCACTTACAGTGCTCTATTGATTCATCTAGGCTTTTTATTCACAAAAACTCTACTCGCTGGCTTTATGAATCATAATAACAATTTTACATATATCTAGCTTATTGTACTTAAAAATACTGTCAAATGAACACTCATGACTATAAATTTCAGTTGAATCTCACACCAACCCTGTGAAGCAGATGAGGCTGAAACTATTGTCCTCATTTTACAAAGATCAGAGACATCCGGTGACAAGTGACTTACCTAAAATCAGAGTACAAATAACTAAATGATCTAGCAACAGACTACAGTTCTAACATGGCATTTTATAGCCACAGGACCTAGCCAGGACTTTCCCACTATAACCATCACTAGTGTGTCCTACAATCTGGATTCTTCCTGCCCCTCACCTTACAAAAAACTCATGTGTTGTAGGTCCTATTTCCAATCCCAAATATGACTTATACCTCTACTTAATATTAATTTAACAAACTTTACTGACCACAGCCCAACGAGTGACATAAAAATGAACAAAACCAGGATCTGCCCTCAAGAGCTTTCAGTCATCGATGTAATGTAAGTTTTCAGTCTAGTTAAATATTTTCCTTGAAAAAAGTGTTATGCCTCAAGGGACTAGAAGGAGAGACATGGGAAAGATGCTGGTGCTGATCTAATATTCTCAACTCCAGCTACCTATTAGAATAGGGAGAGCTCTGAAAAATACCAAAGCTTGAATTAATCTACAGTGGAGTCTGGGCAGTGGACTTTTCGAAAGTGCCTCTAGAAATCCTAATGTACAGCCAGGGTTGAGAACCACTGGTCTAAAGGGAAGAAATCACACTGTAGGGAAAGGACTGAGGAAGGCAAAGGTCAAGTAAGTAAAGATACACTTGATTTCTTTTGCCCTTATAGTGTCATTTAATTAATCACTTCTTGATAGCAACTATCTTTAAAAGGTTTTCACTGGAGAAGTAGCTTTCCTGAGTCTTCATTTCCATTTTTTTTAAGCAAAATATTTCCTTCTCTTAAACCTAGCAATCAATTATCCTTTGACGATGACATAAATCTAACCAAGTTTACACTTACAAACTTTGACAGGGAAATAATCAAGTGTATGAACCAAAACTGAAATAACTAATTGTATGAATGTTTCTGTATAATTCCAATGAGAGTTCGTTTACATCCCAAGTTCTCTGCATTGCCCATCTTCTTATTCCACTTTGTCTTTATTTGGGATGACACTGGTTTCCCTTTCTATTTTCAGCTACATTCTGGGTTTTGGGTCATCCACCTAAATTATTGTGGTCTGTTTATATTTTCCTCTTAAAACATACTGCTTCTCCTAAAAAAAAAAAAAACCTTTGTTTTTCATATGCTCCACTTTTCCTACAATTAAGAGTTGCCAAAGCTATTTCATCAGCCTTAGATGAAGAAAATTTGAGAAGTAGCTCTAATAAAAAGGAATGATAATTCCTAAAAGGAAATCTATAGAAACCAAATCAAAATTAAGAACTGTAGATTTCCTCCACTGATGTAAATGCATGGTCCCTCTAACAATGGAATCTAGGACTTTGTTGGAATGGCCTGCATGACTTCTTTGAAAGGTGAGACTGAAGTCAAATATGTGCTTCTCCTATAGCTATGCTAATATTTGTACATCTTTCTCTCCCCTCTCTGATATGTCCTGCATATCAGTATCATATTCACCTTCTTATATGTTCCCTTAATGATCATGTTATACTCCTATCTTACAAATATCTATTGTCTCCCATTTCTCAATATATTTAATTCAAAATATTTTCCCTGGTAATCAAGGTCCTTTGATAATCTGGGCCTCCCTAACTTACTTTCTATTGATTTCAAACATGTCTTCCATGCCAGTCAAGCTAGTCTCCTTATTGTACTATAAAAATGCCAGGTTTCTTCTTTGCTTTCCTTTGAAATGTTCTCCATGTAAACAGGTTTCCCTTTTTCACTCTGTTTCTTTAAATTCGACCTGTCTTTTCAGTTATAGGACAAGTTCCAATTCCCTCATGAGGACTTCCCCAATCTATTGCTTTAACTGATCTCTCCCTTTGCTAACATCTTAAAATACTCACCATGCCCCAGCCCCCAACATGGCATTTGATTCAATATAGCCTTGTCACTTACTTTAAGTATGTCGATCCTGTGTGTCAAACTAGACTGCAAAGTACTTGAGGGGACTGTCTATGCCTCTTCTTTTATCCCCTGCCTTGTTTCTAGCTTTGGTGCTAGGCACATGGTCAAGACATAATAAATATTTGCTGACTGCTAACTGATCGCTAGTGTTGTCTAGTAGCCTGGGCCTATAAACACTGCCAGTTCTGTCAACAGAGGCTGTGTAACTTCTTCCAGAGATTATGTCTGCATAAAAAGAAGCCTCTGGTATAAATTGCGATAACTGCCACTAGAGAATTCACCTGCAGGAAAGGGACCTTGGGCATATTACCTAGTGCTCTAGGAGGCCCTGATGCCAGGTTTTCCACTGTCATAATACAGCTATTCCATGTGCTAATGTGAGGGTGTGAGTTTCTTAAATAATTCACTGTAGGTCTGTATCTGCTTAGTTTTCTGACGTGGCTTTGGCATTCTAATTTCCAATAGGTAATGCCCTAGAATTACCATGGATTACAAATAGGTGAGAAAGTTGGACACACTCTAGAAGTCAAGAATTTAGCATTTTAAAGAAACACTTGATTTCCTGTGAAAACTCTACTTTCAAATTTAAATGTTCCATTTCATTATGCATGAGCAAAAGACATCCAAGGTTTCACTGACAAATCCATTCAGAAGGTAAAGAATTTAACTCCAAGATCTAGAGCCACTCTTTTCCTGCACTCCTTTCCTCACTTAACTCACTAGTCATCTACACTGTGTCCCCTCATTCCCAGACCCTGCCCTATTCTCCAAGGTCCTCTCTGCTTCTCTCTCTCTCTCTGTTTCTGTCTGCCTCTCTCCCTCTCCATCTTTCTCTGTCTCTCTCCGTCTCTGATGTTCTCTCTCTGCCCCCTCAACACACACACACACCCCCCACCACACACTTATCCTATATCCCCAGGTAGACCACAACCCATGGTCGTACACTTGACACTTTAAGAATGTATTTCCCTAAAGCTTGTACTTTCTTGTTCCCTTAATTCTTCCATTTGTTTTACATTGACAGAGAGTAAAAAGTTCAACAGTAGCAGTTATTATTATTGTCCAATGACTCTATCAGAAGACAAGCCTGTTTTCTGCACTGTGCATTCATCACCTTTACTTATCCCTGAAGCCGCAGGAGAAAAGCTCACCATTCACTCCTCTGAAGCTCTCACTAAAGATGTGTACCTCCTTCCAACTGTGATCACACATTCATTTTATGCCTACACTTACGTACCCGCCTGGTACTCATGTCACACTTCTTCACCCTTCAAAAGGCACCTATGTCTTTTGTTTGTGTGCATTTTGTCTCCCCAAGTCCATCTTAAGTTCTAGGTCACTTGATTCCTTGAGTGTTAGAATAGTATGCTTGCTTCTTTTGGTGGGTGAGACCACCGTAAGTGTCCTACACACTGTGGGGGCTCCATAAATGTTGTCATATTGAGAGTCAAATGCATGCCTGAAAGTATCCTTTTAAAGCTAACTCTCAAATATCTACAAAATGCCCAAGGGAGCCCAACAGAGGAATAGGTAAGATTGAGCAGAAGAGCTTATTAAAAATGATCTGGGCCTGCAATACAATTTCTTTTGGACTGGATTTTTCCTTAGGCTTAGGACACGTGCTAATTCTCCCGGCTGCTTTAATCATGTAGATATTAAACAACGTGGGGGCATTAAATAGTCCTTTAGAGTTCTGAGAAGTACACGCTATGAATAGAAACGAGAGAGGATGAAAGCCAAGCATGTGGTGACTGGCAGTCCCAGCAGCAGGTGTCTTGACTGAGGACGGACCTCACGATCTACTGGAAAATGCAAAAATGGAGAAACCCAAAGCTGTCACAGAAGAAGGCTTCAAAGCTCAATCCAAATTAAAGAGGGTTTCAGACTTTCATGGAGGCTTTTAAAAGGAAAACGTTAAGTTTGTCTGAATTGTAAATAGAATCCATCTGAAGACATATTTTCGCTTTTAAAAAATCAACCCACAACACAAAGGCAAAAAAAGTCAACAATGACAACACTAACATTTCAACAGAATATAAAGTCCAACGAGCGAGGTTGACAGCCAAACCTTTTTTTAAAGTAATGGTAGCCAGGAAAGAAGATGATGGGTCGTAAGAATTCACCACCTGGAAAAGGGAGTTACCTGGGGAGTGACAGCTGCCATAGGAAAAGTGGAACAAACATACCTGCTGTCAGGCACACCTGTTCTTTTCAGGGAGAGGAACCATGAGGCTGAAACAGCAGAAAATGCCCAAGAGCAGGATAGGATGCCTCTTGCGACCCTTAAATATTGTCCCTGATTCCTCTGGAGTTATTTCCTTGGCAGGAATGGCGGCAGAGCAGCCACATAAGATCCTCTGCAAGTCTGTCAGATTTCATGGTCTCTCAAGTTGATTTTCTGGCAGATAGAGGGAGATTCCTTAAAGACCTGAGCAGAGGAAGGAAAGCATTTTCTATGGCCTATGCTGCTGAAAGAAGATGAGTTGTTATGTGCTATATTAAAATACTACTTAAAGGTATTGGATCTCAGGTGGCGTGAGACCTATCAGGACTGGTAGGGCAGACAGAGGAAGGGGCGAGAGAAGATACAATCACTGCTCCCTCTTCACCGCCCCCAGCACTGGCCAAAAGGCCCTTCATCACCATGGGAAGTATTTGGCCTTTAAGAGTAGATGGCCACTTGTGAACATGCCATCATTGCTGGTTCCATAAGGTTACTACCTGGTCGTTGATGCTCGCAAAAGTTGAATTCTGAGCTTCCACAGTCACCTAGAGAATATTGCAGCCCCATGAAAATAAATCAGACCAAAAGGGCAAGATAGCTCTATAACAGATTAGCTATACTAGCTTTGTAAACGCTCACAATGCCCTACAGGAAAGCCTGCTGCCAGCAGATAAGCCAAACTAGAGTTCAGTATCAGTGGCAATATTTTGTCCTGCCTTGTAAAAAAAAAAAATGATATAGTAAGGGGTGGAACTAATTGAGGCAGTGGCAATAGTGAGATAGAGGAATTTTAAATGCAACTTGTGTAACAGCCCAAAAATGGACTAAAAATATCCAATATTTCTGAGCATCCACTAGGTACTCTATGTTTGGTACTGTAAGGAATTCAAGAGACCTCTATGTCAATATAATTAAAAATATTTACAGTTCCTACCCTTAAGGAAGCTACGATTTCATTGGGGAGACACGCTTTATAACCCATGCTTAAGCCAGTAAATAGTGAACGACAAGACTGTGAATGTCAGACAATAAGAACCACAGGAGTTCACAGAAGGCAGTGTGCAATACATACAGAAGTCGGGAAGGAAGACTTTATCAAAGAGAGGAGACTTGAGTTAGGCCTTGAGGGATGGATAGGATTTGTAAATACAAGAAAGAATGCCAGAAAGAATGTTTGTAACTAAAACTCAAGGGAAATATGACCTTCAGCATGAGTCACAGTTACCATGTTTACTCTTGAGTACAAGAATCAGTGGAGACATTCTTATTAATATGGAAATTAAAGTTCCTAGAGACGAAAATGAAATAAATCACAATTTATGTGGGTTTTTTCTAACTTGCATATATGCAAACAGAAAATAAATTTTTTAAATTTTACTTTAATTAAATTGCAGGCATCTCTGAATACTTCAGTTTAAGATCACAATCAGTGCCAGAGTAAAAAAAAAAATCCCAAGAGGTGCCTCTGAATGTGTTCCATAATAAAGTCACTACACTACCAAGTGTAGTGACTTTACCCAGTTTAAGTTATTTACCCAGTTTAAGTTCCTCTGTAATTAAAAATCATTTTTGCATGCCTTGCTCCTTAGTTTTTATATAGCTACAGAACACTATATAAACTATTTTGCACAATACATTTTCCACAGAAATATTTTCACATGTTATCTCATGCTTTTTTATTATTAAGAGAAAAGTAATTGCATATGGTAAACATTTCCAAAAGTATAAAAAAAATAGGATAAAAAGTGATACTTCCACTACCCTTGTTCTTAAGTGCTACTCCCCATAGGTAACAATTAAGAATATTTGTGTATCTTTTATTCATGTACACACCTATATGTTTGTATGTGTGTGTGTGTGCACCTTTGTATATGTGGATCAAAGTGTAGTGTGTGTGTATTTCTGTGTACGAGTGTATGTATAATATATTTTAAATAAAATTCAGGAGCTTTTCACACAGACTATTCTATACTTTGTTAATTTTGTTTAACAATATAATATTGTTGAAGATGTATCTGTCTATATCCTTTTAAGGGCCGCATAGTATTCCATATGCGGAAGAAGTGATTTTCTTAACTAGTCACTACTTATAGAGATTTAAGAGATTCCATTTTGTTTTTGTCAGATTTTATGACAATCTTCCCCCAAAGAGACTACATGGACTTGCATTACACAAGAGTGCCTGATTCTCTGTATTTTACGGTAATAAAATCACAGTTCTTACTAATATCCTCAAACATTCAGATGAGCTTCTTCTCAGCTGCTCTAAATTAGTGAGAATCATGATACAATCCTTTCCTTTTATTTTGATGACACTGTTGCTGTTGTGACATAACTTGTTCCTTTTGCTAGTTTTCAGCTCTTTTATACTGTATTTGTCCGTGCAGGGAGGGGAAGGAGAGGAAAACTGTGCTGTTCTCTGCTTTTGTATTATTTTTGACTATTGCGTATGTGGTTTGTGAGGAGCCACTTTTCCTAGTATGTACAGTACTACAAACAATGGTGGCAGAATAGGTAGGAAATCAACAGTGCTTCTGAACAGGGAGTCTGGCAAAGGATGGGAGATATAGAAAGAAAGGATGGTGAGACAACCAAATGTAATTTAACTATGAATAGTCAGTTCTTTCATCTTTCCTCCAAAACACTGATATCTCCAGTGAAAGAAAGTGGAAACATAAATAGTTTAGGAGGTAATGAGAACATGACCACAACCATTCTTTTGGAAGATTATATAGCAATGTTGTCCTATAATGTTAAACTGGCTGTTTAATTGCTGATACCACTTATTGTGGATTGCCTCACATTATTCCCTGGGAATTAAGGGGGAAATAATAACTGAGCAGAATCAGGGTGTAAACATAATCTTCCTGGGAATAAAATACTCTTTTATAAGAGGTGGGCAATTCAGGCAATTAAATGAATGCTTTGGGACACCACTTAGACTGTGCACTCACAGCATACTTACAATATTTGTAAACAAAAAAGGAACAATGGAATTGACTATTCAGACAGGTTACTTCTGAGTCTAATTCCCCACCTGTAAAACTAGGTGGCTATACAAGATGATTTCTAACAGCTCTTTCACTTCTATGATTCTGATATTAGGGACATATCTAATAATCATACGGTACAGCCATAAAATATTCTGTGGTCCAAAAAATGTTAAAATACTCTTTCAGACTTGTCACAAGTCCATTATTAATATTTTTTAAAAAATAAAGATAGTCTGGAATGCCTTTTGTTCCTCTGTGCCTGGCTTGATTTTCCTTTTGATCCTAGCTCAGGTGTCATATCTTCCAGGAATCTTTCCCTGACCCTTCCAACCCCCTATTTGAGTAAGATGTTTCTCCTACTGTTATTATCACACTGTATTTTAAGTTATCTATGTTTTGTTCAGTCTCCTCATCAGATTATGATAAACCCCTTATTGGCAGTGATTACTGTATTCCTCATGCTTAGTATGATACCTGCCACATAGCAGAGACTCAATAAGTGTCTGCTGAATTAATTAAAGCCTGACAGCCAAACCACTCTTGTTGACTATTTTTATGGTAGAAACGTTGGAACTTCCTACATTATTTACTGATAAATGAAAATACCTATTTATATTCTTAGATATCTAATGGATATCTCTAAATAAAGATGTTTAAAACAGAATTCTTGATCGATAGCCTAAAACCGATTCATTTCTTAGTCTTCCTCACTCAGTTGCTCCAGCCAGAAACCTGACTCATTCTTGATTCTTCCCTCTCCCTCTCCCTCTCCACTCAAATATAACCTGGAACAGAAACTGCTATTGGCTGTAGCTCCAGACTATATTTCAATTTAGTCCACTTCCCTCTAGCTTCTTATATGAACCTCTACAATAATTTCATAATTGATTTCTTCTATCCTTTTTTGTTTTCTCCATTCATTATCCAAACAACAGCCAAAGTAATCCTTTAAACATTTATGGAAACACCCTCTGACCCTTGATTAAAACTCATCAGTATCTTCCCATCATCCTTAAGAGAAAGACTAAAATCTTTAGCATGACCTACAGAGCCGTAGGTCTGGTCTCTTCCTATCTCCCCAGCTCATCAAGTAGCACCTTTTCCCTCTATCTCGACCCCACAGCCATAGTGGTCTCCTTAAAGTTACTGAAACATACCAAACTCTTTCAACGCCTCTGAGACTTTGCATATGCTGTTCCTCCTGCTTGGAATGCTGTCCCTGGTTCTTTACGTGCATGGCTCTTTCTCATCCTCTTAGCTCAGTTTAAAGATTACTTCTGTAGATAAGCTGTCCCTGAACACATTAAGCAGATCCCCAGCCTTATCCTGCTATCTTCTAACAACGCATTCTGTTGGTTACCTTCACAGCACTTCTTATTTTCTCTCTCTTCTGGGTAGAGTCTTTAGCTGTTTCATTTACCACAATATTCAGCACATAGTATGTTGAAAAGAAATATTAAGCAGATGTATAATAGATACCAATTGAGAATACAAATAATGATTAACACTGTCTTTGATGCAAAACCCAAATACGGTTAATCATGGGGGAGGGGTACTCCTAATAAACAGATTTTTTAGTGGTGAGTCACAATTCTTAAAGTGTCTTATAACTATTTAGCACTTATCCACTACATCTTACCCATAAATATTGACAAAAACTACTGAAAACATTTACCCCTTTATTCACTCATTCATTCAACAAATGATACAGTAATATGAAATCAATAATGACTATAATCATCTATATTTAGAAATACTGTTATCATAAATGGATGGATCCAATGAAAAATAAAATGGAACTATCATTTATTTATTTATTTGGTAAATCATATTTAAATGACTTTAAACTCCTCTACAGGGATGTGCTTATTCTTCCTATAAATGGAGAGCAGACTCTATACATGGAGAGTAGCATCTGCAGATTTTATTTTACTTTCATTGTTTCAAGAGTGCCTACTGCAATGCTCAGCAAATAAATGATGCTCATGTCAGAGCTTCTCCCTGTATTACCAGACACAGACCATGAGTTTTTCCATTATAAAACTCACACTAAGATTCAAATGGACAAATTCCCTGAGAAAGCACAGACAAAATATAGATAAGAAGAAAAAACCCTAAGAAGAACTGGAAAGTTAGTCAGTGATGATGGGCACAATCAGATTAGGAGAAGCACTATCACGCAGCATCAACTGCACATTCAGATTTAATTTGGGGGTGGTACTAGGCTCATCACTGCCCAAATACTAAGTTTGTTTATCCCTTCCAGTAGCTTAACATCCAAGATGCTGATTATACTGCATGGTACATAAATAATTTGAAGGGCTATTATTCATGGTGCCTTACATAGCAACTCGATGGGCTATGTCATTGCAGTATATTATTTGTTATTGAACTTCCTCATTTTCATTTGCTGAGCTGATTTTTATCAATACTATTACAGATTATTTTTATTTATAGCTTCTATTAATCTTGACTGTGTATTATTTGCATCAAAGAGTGGTCTAAAGTGTTCCTATTAAAATGATTAACATTTTTTTCACTGAAATTTAGCCAAAATATTAAAGAAAATAAATTGTGATATAACTCCATATATGTTGGTGCAAAGAAAAACATAAGTTAATTTCAGTTGTAAACAACCCTTCTCCATTATATTATAAAATATAATCTAAACACATAAATGCTTGGACATGGGTGCCATCCCCAAAATAGCATAGCAATGAGATAGTATTTGGCCAGAAAAAGAAAAAGCAAGATTTGGAAAATGCCCTCCTAAAGGTAATAATATCCTTACAATTTCAGCTGAAGTTCAAATTATAAGGTCAAATTCGGGTAATTCAAACTGTTTTCAATAAGGAACAGGAATTTAGGAGTGCCCTTGTTGTTTTTTTTCTGCCTATGAGATGTCAAGTATCTGGTTTATTTACGCCATTCAGCTTTCAATCGACTGGTTCAGTATCATATAAACATTGACTAAAAATGATCTTTACAATGAGCAGGCCTGTGATATGTGTGGATGACTACCACAATTTTAGGTTTCACAATAGCCACAGTAAATGATTTGCCTCTAGCAACTCCATCTACTTACATGTCAGGAGAGGAACATGGTTTAATAAATTTGAATTGGTTCTGAAATGGGAATTGCATAAGGATGATGACAGTGAGAAATATGGTAAAATGGAAGAATTATTTTTGAAGTCTCTTTTCTTCATGTAGAAGACTACTGAGAGTTTGTAGAATTACTGAAAAGGGTAGAAACTGCATTTGTGGATTTCTTAGTGAACATAATCTCTCCACAGATTCCTGGCTAAACTGTAAAACTCCAGCATTCTGGTAAGTAATTGTATATACATCAATGCTCAAATGAAGGCATTCTGTAGAAGTTGTATGCACAATAAATCACCATCTGTACTTGGCCCTTGGAGTCTATTTGAATGCCCATTCAGTCTAAGGCGGCTGGCTAGATATGTCATTGATTTTCTTCTTCAGTGCCATCCCTGGGAAAAAAGCCAATGTTTAATAATGGAAAAGACCACAATTTAAAAAGGGAGGGAGAGAATGAGAGGGTATTTTGAACTCACATCAGCAAGTTCCTGGAAACTAGGGACATTAACAAGATATTCATGGATGTATGCTGGATATAAGTAAAAATATAAAAACAAATATTTATCTCAATCAGAAAGGGCATTACAACACCTTTGACTAGGAAATCTCACTCTGACAATGATCTCCTATCTTCCACCTATTGGATCTTACCATGGCCATAAAACCCTCTCTTCAGCTTTGTGGTTCAAAGACCACAACGTTGAGGATCTCTTCCTATTCCCCTTGTCTATCAGCCCCAGTCTGTTTTACTTTCTTCAGAGAATATATCGATAGCCAGAAACATCTTGTTTAGTATTAATCTCCCTTTACTAGAGTGTAAACTTCCTTAAGTAGGGACCATGTCTATGTTTTTCATCACTGTGTCACCAACACCTATAACAAGACCTGACACACTGTGAACACCCAATAAATACTTGTTGAGTGATGTAATAAATTGCCACAGTTGATCAGTTCATGTGTGAGCTCCTGACCCAAGCTTTATAAATCAAGGTACATTTCACAGATTCCACCCCTGATCATGACTGATAGATCCAGGAGTGGGGAACTGAACCATGCAGAGATAATCAGAGTCCTTGCTCACTATTTTAGGACTTGGAGCCCACAGAATAGAATCCTTCTCTCTCAGGGTGGCTAGAACTGTAAGAGGAGAAGCTCATGAGCCCTTATACTAGCCATGTTTCTTACTCTGTGCAGAAATCTTATGTGCATAAAGCAAAATGAAGTTTAAATATAAAGATCACTAGAAAGATTTAGAAACTGCTGATAATATTTGATTCACTAGTTCTACTTGTTTCCGATGTCAGTCACAACCCTGCCTTAAGTTTGATATTTAAAACTTTTTAAAATTCTCTGAACCAATAAATTCCCCCTTTTGCTTCAGTTAGTTAGAGTTGACTTTCTGTCACTTACAACCAAGATCCTAATTTATATGCTATCCTTCCTTGCAATTCTAATGCCACTGAGCATATTTGTTCCTAGTCTGTTCTATGTCTTAATTGTTCACTCTGTTACTGTTTCCCACTCCATGCACAACCCTTTCTCACTGAGTCTTGGTAAATGACACCGTCTCCTTAGTAACATAGAAAACAGATGTTATGAGACAACATGAACTCCTCCTATTATCCCTCTTTCTCCTACGTTTCCGAGACTAAACCTCCCATCTGTATTCCAGATCTCACCCCTTTAGGCTTTCTCCAGGACCTTGCTTCATCAGTTATTACCTATCTTTCTTATCACTTAAATTTTTTCTTTTTTCCTTAGTCATTTTCTTTCATTCTATAAGCATTCATTCATTCATACTTCAAATATTTATTCATTGTCTCTGAGGGAGATACAGGGCTGGGCCAGCTTACATACTCAAGTTTTCTCCTTTATTCCCACAAAATAAATAAACAAGACAACAAAGATTCCTTCCTCGAACCTGTGTTCTCCTTAGCTCAGCTAATGCCCCTTTCCTCAACCATCCTAACTCTTCTAAGTCAAGTATACTAAAAGGTTATACTTAGTGTATCCACTTGTTTCTTTTCCTCTCATTCCTCAATCGACTGGAATCTGTCTTCTGCCTTTACTATTACATTAAAAACTCTCTTGGTAAAGTCACTAATGAACTCCTACTTGCCAAATATGGTAAGGATGTCAGAGTCTTTACTAGACTTTCCTTTATATATGATACTGTCATCCCCTTTTCCTGGATTCTTTGTTGTTTCTTGACTTCTGTAATACCACTTTGTCTTCATTCTCCATCTAGTTCTCTAACTACCCAGCATTTTTCCTGGGCTCTTCTTCCTACCAGTCCTTTAAATCTTGGTGTACACCATGGTTTTGTCCATTATCTTCTTTTCCTGTATTCTATTCACTATACATGTTCTTCCTGTAGGATCACATCCAATCTAATGTATCAATTATGCATAAACAACTCCCAAATCCATTTTCTAGCACAACTACCACAAGTTTATATCTAACTTCATACTAGATATTTCTCCCTGGAAAACCTACAGTCCCTGCAAAGTCACATTCAAATGAGAACACTTCTCCAAAACTTTCTCTTTCTTGCTTCCATACCTTGATTGTTAGCACCCCTCTTCACTGACTTGCCAAAGATGGAGACCTTCCCTACTTTCTTTCCTTCATCACACACATTCAGTCAGTCACTAAGTCCTGCTAATTCTAGTTTCTCTCTCGTATACGTCTCCTTTTCTTTACTCACACATTTAATGCTTATGTTAAGCTCCTCATCATCTCTTCCCCTAGATTACTGCACTGTCTTTCTAACTGGTAACTTTTCAACTTGTCATTTACTCTTCCAATGTGTCCACCACATGGCCAACAGAAAGTACAAAAGTTATGAAATCTACTCCCAATTTAAAGGAATATGATTAAAGCACACCAAAGTCCACTTGAAGACTATACATCTTTTCCCCATTAGACTGATTATAAATCATTCAAAATGTACCTTTGAATGTTTCAGTTATTTTGTTTAAGCTGTAATTAACTAGTAAAGTAGAAGTCTATTAATAAGTATAAGAAGTCACTGAATACTGGCAATAGCATTGGACAGAGAGGGAAAAACAGTGGAGAAAAAGAGATGGCAATATAATTTGGAGGAGAATTAAATTCTTACCTGACTTCTTGTTACAACTTAGATATTGCTAGAGTTCAATCACTTCTTCTGAACTAAATCTACATGCAGATCAAGCCCAATATTATATGATTAGCATATATTGGAAGTCACTGCTGTTCTCTTGTACCTGAACACAGGCATCATAAAGAAATGTCACCAGTTTTATTATTTTTATTTCAAATAGATGTCAGTCTTGTCATTTTCTAAGGTCTGTTCTTCAAATAAGGAATTATAAAGAAGAATCTCAGAAATGAGTATTTCAGTTTTAGGAGACTAAGGCGGATCAGACAGGCCAGTGCCAAAAAGGAAATCATCACACAGAGATATTGTTGATTATCTTAGCAAATCTCCCTTTCCATTTTACTTTTCTTCTTTGGTTCAAAGATTCTCTCCAGAGGCGAAAGGGAGGGCTGCACATTTCAAATTATTTTTGGGACTTTGATTAACTGTGCCACAAGACCCCAGGTGACTATTAATATACTAGTAAAGGCAGTGAAAAGAAGACCTAAGGTCATGCAGTGAGTGAATGAAGCAAAATTGAAAGCATGAGTCTTGACCCAGTGATGTGATCTTTCTGGTAGACAATATAGTAGAGGCAATCCGAAAGGGGGCAAATGGGAATAAGGGACACTATCTGCACAAAAGGTTAGAAGACAAGGCTTCTCAGCATGGAATTCTGTATTAAAATGAAAGAACTTACCAAGTGAACTTTCAATGCATGTATTCTATCTCAATAAAGCACAATCCTGTTACAACGCAGCCCACGATTATAAGGCTACAGATATACTGTAGAGAAAATCCTGTGCCTTGAAATATAAAGGCTCAGTAAGACAAAAGCCCAAATAAAAAAGCTACCAGTTATGCTTCCAAACATCAGCTTTACAAAGGGATGCTGCTGAATTTAATTTGTGTCTGTGACCAAAAGGAAATTCTTTGAATAGTAAATGTTCCATAAATGCTTGTCCAATTGAATTATCTAATTGGCTAATGTCAATTTTTTAATGTTCAAGGAGCATTTGGGATTATACATTGATTAGCTAACAAGTATTTCTCATCTAAAGAAAACCGGAAGCTCGTTCCATAGCTTACCAAGGTTTTCGCAAGAGGAGACAAACATTTATAAGATTGCTGTTAATTATGTTTCCACTTCTCATGAATTGTTTACTTTTATTATTTACCTATGTCTCGAATGGTATTGAAGCAAGCCATGTAAGTCCCTTTGTCAACTGCCAGAAGTATAATTCTCCACAATTAATCAGTAAAAAGAGAATTAAGCGTTGCTTCTTTAGAATTAGGAAAAACCTGCTGCTGATAAATTGAATGCATTAAGAAATTAACATACCAGTAAATGATTGATCATTACAATTATCTGAATTTGCATTTCTAGAATTCTACTGAA
This sequence comes from Vicugna pacos, assembly GCF_048564905.1. Classification (NCBI taxonomy): domain Eukaryota; kingdom Metazoa; phylum Chordata; class Mammalia; order Artiodactyla; family Camelidae; genus Vicugna; species Vicugna pacos. Next base: position 87,193,821 of record NC_133023.1, read on the forward strand.
AGAACTCAAAATCACTCTTCTAAGATATTTTTAGCCACATTCCCCAACTGGATAAAGTGTACAAGAGATGTGTTACTTGTTATTACAATTAGAAGTTCAAGCATTATTTAAAATGCTCACAACTGGGCTTTAAATAAACCAATCCAATGTATTAAAACATGAACTGCATATAAGGTTTTACCAGCTAATTTTTTTATCTGCCCTGATGTATAAAAGAACAATTCATCAGTATGTCATGAATTGCAAAGGATTGTAAGTCACCCAACTACTAGGCATCTTGATTAAAAAACTGGAGGCAAGCAGATCATTTCAATAAAAATTATTTGGCAGTTGCAAGCAACTCTGTACAGGTAGCCCATGAAAATATTACAGAGGAGTAAATAAAATAGAGTAATGCTACACAAGAAACACCATTCTCAGCCAGAGCTAAAAGCAAACACTTTTCTTTGATGATAAATAAGAAGTATTAATAATAATAACTAATAAGCTAATTATGTACCAGACACTCTTCTGGTGGAATTGCATTAATTCAATAAATATTTATTAGATGCCTAATATGTTCCAGGCACTGTTCTAAGTACTGGGATTCAGCAGAGAACAAAGCAGACAAAAATTCCTGCTCTCACAGAACTTAATTCTCTTGAGAGAGACAGAAAATAAATGAGTAAAATAAAAATATAATAAAAATATAAATATATTTATATATATTATTGTATGTGTATATATATATATATATAGTAGGTATAAAAATATAAAATATAAATAAAATAGACAAAATAGTATATCAGATGATGACGAGTAGAGTGACTGATATCTCAGTTGTCTCAGAGAGTCTTGGTTTATCCCTGTGGTCTTAGGGTGATTAATCCTAGTGTACACTTTCACTCTCAGAAATGTCCCAGTTTGGACAATAAATTATACAATCACCTAAGTGATAAGTACTATGAAGGAAAAAAAGCAGAAAAGGAATGTTTTGGGGGAGGATTTTAATTTCCAACAGCATGGTCAGGAAATGACCCACTGAGGTGACATTTGAGTAAGGACTTGCACCCGGTAAGAGACCAAATCCGATAGTTACCAAGGAAAGAACATTCCAGACAGATGGAATAGCAATTGCAAAGCCCATGGGGCAGAAGTATGGCTGTACTAGAACCATCATAGAGACCAATGTCATTTTAGCAGGACTAACAAAGAAGTTAATAGTAAATAGGTCACAAATGTAAAGGGAGAACACAGTATGTAGATCCTGTATTCTGAGTGAGATGAGGAGCCACTGCAGCTTCTGATTGGGGGTGGGCATCATCTGCCCTAGGTTTTAAAAGTATCGTTCTGGCCATTATATTGAGAGTAAATGTAGGGGTGCTGGAGCAGAAGCAGGGAGACAGCTTAGAAGACTACTGCAAGAATCAGTATGAGAAATGATATTGGCTTAGACTAGGTAGTAACAGAGGAAGTGGTAAAAATTAGTCAGATTCTGAAGATATCCTGAAGGTAGAGATGGCAAGGTTGCTGATAAAATACATGCAGTTGATGACCACACCCAGGTTTCTGATCAGAGGACCTGGAAAGAAGAGTTGACACAATTCGAGATGGAGACTCAGGTTTTGGAGGGAGGGTCAGGGGTTTGGTTTTGAATACTGTCTCAGTCACATTTCCCAAAAAGCAGAACCGGAGACAAGAGACTGTGCTTCAGGGAGTAAACTTTGGGAAATGATCCCCAAACAGGAGTGGAGGACAGTAAAAGTGAAGTAGAAAAGTAAGGAAAGTCAATCCAAGGGTGAGTTTTTGAGCTGGTCACAACTATGGGTAACTGAAGCTTCATCTTACTGGGGACCCTCTGAGGAACTTATAAAATGCCTGGAAGATTGTCTGCTTGAAATTTGAAGAGGGAGGCATTCATGACTGTCTTTCTGTCTCTTATAGGTCAGGAATTATCCCCTGGGGCACTGACTCTCTCACACTTCCAGGTTACATGTGCCTCGGAATGACTGAGTGGGCTGCTACAGGCATTCCACACAAAGGGGGCAGAAAAGGCAGGAAATGAGCAGTATCTGGTGCAGCTGAGAGGAGGTGTTGTTCGTGTCCTTGTGCACACAGCTGGCAGCAGCAGCAACAGCTGGAATAGAAAAGGTGGGATGAGAGAATGTGCGGTAGAGAACAAGAGGTGTCTGGTACAGATGTTAAGTTTGAAATACTTAGCAGTCACTCAAGTGGAGATGAAAAATACCCAGCTGGAGATACGAATTTGAATTTGAGGGGAAAGGCTCAAGCTGGAGCTGTGCATTTTTTTTCAGCATATAAATGGTATTAACTTCATAAGACAGGATGACCAAGGGAATAAGTGTATCAAAGATAAGAGAAGTCCTCAGGCCAGGTCCTCAGGCCCTCTAATGTTTCATGGTTGGGAAGACTGAGGAAGATCCAACAAGGAATCATAGGATGAATCAGAAGAATATATCCTGAAAGTCAAGTAAAGAGGGAGGCGTGATTGATGGTGTCAAATGCTGCTAAAAGGCCAAAATGAGAACTAAGAACTGACCATTAAATTTAGCAACGTGGAGGCCTTGGTGATCTGGAAAGAGCATTTGCTAGGGCTGTCAGGGCACCCTAAGGCTTAGACATTAGATAAATTGTGAACCTAAATGTTGGATTTCATGTAGATAGTAGAAAATGAAATGATACAACATTCAGACACTCAAAAACACCTGCCAGTAGTCTGAAGATTGACAGATCACTTTAATGAGGTAGAAGGAAGGAGAAAACTAAAGTCAGATGGTATGAATTTCAAAAGAAGAAAGGCTATTAAACTGAAAGTCTGGAATAAATTGGTTATCAATGAGTAAATTACCTCTGGCTCAGTTGATTCAGGTAGTTAGTGTATAATGTTGGGAAGAATAAAGTCAAGAAGTTGGTCTTCATCCTACATACCTATTCTGACAAAGAAAAGAACACTGCCCCGTGGACATGGCATACAGTTCAGTCTTGCACGGGCATATTGGCCTGGTGCTAATCACAGTGGATTCCTGACATTAAAGAGTAGAAGGCTCAGGGTGTTTCCCTATATTTAGGAAAACTACACAAATATTTCTAACGGAAATAAGGAGCATCATCTTCCGCTATAGACCTATTTGAACGTCAACTACTATATCTGATGAATGGCATTTTATATATACGGTACATTGATTAAGAACATGACTTTAGTAGCCAGCAGATACACATTCAAGTCACAACTGGACCATATTGGGAAAGTTAACCTCTCTCTCAATTTTCTCACCTGTAAGTTGGGATAGTAAGTGTGTCTAAATGTCACAGGGTTGTTTTAAAGGTTAAACAACAGCATACTTAGCACAGTGCCTGACATATAATAAATATTAATTCTTGATATTCTTGAAAATATAAAATATGAGAATTTATTTGCTGAAATATAATTGTTTACAAGGTCCCACCCTGCTATCTTTGTTACCAGAAGTATTTTTCTGCAACGGCTTTCAACTTTATTTTAAACTTGGGAACTCACCAGAGACTGATTTTTGTTTTGTTTCAGCTTTTCAGAAGTCACCTATGAAGTTAAGCCTCTTATGTGGATTAAGTCAATGGCAATATTGATTTGGGCTTTTTATGAGCTACCAATTCTAGTTATCATAACCTTTCAAGGAAGGAAAAAAAATCCCCTAGAAGATTAGAAACTCTCCTATTCTCACTTTGAGTAGACTAAATTGTAAAATAATCCAGTGGATGCTTAGTTTGGAAGGAAGGCCCTCAGGATAATAAACTAAAGAGTAATATTTCGATTTATTCAAACTCAACATCAGTAGACTGTGTCTCCTATATTCTACAAATGAAGGGAAGTGTTCAGATTAATTTGTTCAGTTTAACAGTTTCTGAGAATTTCCAAAATAGCAGATCCATTAGTATGTACAGAGTTCTGAATAAATATGAGTGTGCAATGATAGTAAGTGAAATTAGATTGGATCATAAAACCTTTCAAATGGGTTTGTGGCATGAAGGCAATAGAAGGTGATAAAGAATCCAACAGGGTAAGACTCATCTGCTATTGAAGGGTCACTAAAAGCCTCATCCTTGAGGTCACTGCCATCAGCAAGTATTAGAGGGAGTACATGTTCTAATGCTGAACTACTTTGGATAGAGTTTTTAGAGACTTACGCTGTAACAAAAGCCATGTCGCATTTGGCAGATTATAGCAGAGTAAGACTCCTCTAATCCAACTGGTTAATGTGCATGACTACAATATTGAAAATGATGGATGTTACAAATTTGGTTTTCATCAATACTCACTCAGGATTCAAAATTTTTATTATCTAGTGTTAACCACGTCATATTTAGCAGAGACATTCTCAAGAAGATTTGAACTGAAAACCATTCTCTTGTGTTTTGCAGCAGTTTAACTAGCAGTCTTGCAACTATCGTCACTACGACAGGGCCATGCTTGTTTCCACTATTGCTCATCCATACAGTTAAGCTACAGAGCCAGTGCGTGGGAATTCATAATCCTCGATGAAACCAGACTTGCTGGTGTGGACATAGTATGTGCCCTTATTCCTATGCATAAAGTTCCACTGCATTCATTTTCATGTTATTTCCAGTGACACAATTTCCTAGATCCTAAGAATGGGCAGGAAATCACTCTCTGAAAATGGCTGTAATTGGCATTCTGTGAGTTGAAGGCACCTGTGAAAAAGATTTGACAATTGGGAATAATATTTGTGTCCCGGCAGCTTTCAGAATGATTTATGTACACAATCTCAGTTGATCCTCTGTACCACAGTAAGCAAATATTATCTTCACTTTACATAAGAGGAAACAAAACCTAGTAAAAGTTATCTTATTAAAATAAAAAATATTTCTTTGAGAACTTACCTATGTAGCAAAGTTTGTAAGAGTAAAAAACACAAGAGTCCCTGCCCTCAAGAAGTTTACACTTTAGTTGGAGAAACAAACAATAGTCAATTACAATTAAGAGGCCCTGTGCTTTGCTTGGAGTATGTACAGGGTGCCATACGAGCATGTAGGAGGGGCATTCAGGGGAGACTACACAGGACCAAGGAAAGCTTTCCAGAGCAGGGAGCGTCTAGATGGAGACTTGAAGGCTAAGAAGGATCTAGCCAGGTGACGAGACGGAAGAACAGGTTTATAACAACAATTTAGCCACAAATGAAAGCTGGTACAAGTGAACCTAGGGCTAAACCAACATTTGGAATCAATGGGAAGAATTTCATCAGTTCCAAAAACATTAAAGAAATAGGGACCATGCCTGTAAGGTTGGTAAAGTGGTATAGCTAGATGGCATGCACCACAGAGGATCAGGGTTTTTGTTTTATTTAGGTGTGTTGGTTTTGAACATAATGGTTTCAATGTTGCAGTGGGGCCTGAGATTTGTGGGGTGTGGGGTAGTATCGAGGACCTCCAAGAGAGTGGCTGGTGCAGAAACAGTGGCCTTAGAGGGGAGTCATGTCTGAGGCAGGTAAGAAGGTATGAGGAACCAGCTGAGAGGGTTTCAGGGGAAGGGGAGCTCAAGGCTTCATTCATTCAATTCACCTCATTTATTCTTTCAGGAAATATTTACTAAGGGCTGATTCTGTGATGACACTGTGCTAGACTATAAAATAAGAGCAATTTGAAATCAAATCGCTGTTAGCTCAGTATTCTTTCTCTTATAGCACCCTGAATAATTCATCAACAAACACATCAAAACCAAGATATTCAACTTTTTAATTCAATTTATAAATATTTGTTCAATGCCTGGCTCACTATGCGCAAAATACTGCACTATACAAAAATGTCCAGTTACCATTATGATGTCTGGTTTTACTCTATGGTCCAAGGACAGGACAAGGGGGAAGGGGCTTAAAGTTCTACCTGTGGAATTCTGTTAAATATGTCAGCAGTAAATACTGTGAAACACTAGAAAGTGGTAGAAATTTCTTGAAGCCTTTAAAATCAATAATCAACAAACACTTATCAAATGCTACCTCTGGAAAACAATGATTACTCAGTTGAACTCTAGTGAGATTTAAGGGTATATAGGATGAAAAATGAGAATTACTATGCTAACATAGGGAGGCAAAAATCAATACACCACACTATCACCAAAGCTTGGTAATACAACTGGAATAGAATTAAATTTCATGTAATTTGTAGATCGGTAGGTTTAGTGTGGTCCTGCCTGAAGGCATGGTCTCTGAAGGTCCTCGACAGCCTTGTGATTCAATTTTAAGTGCTTTGGTTTGGAACCTGAGTAATAAAAACTGCTTAATTGTGTTCCTTTTACAGCTTCTATTTTTTAAGCATTATTTTAGCAAAAGTTCAAGTGTTTTACCAAGAGAATGATTAATGAGAATTTGTTTAGTTTGTTGAAAAGGTAACTTTCTGATGGCACTCTTGCTGAATATGGACGTCATGGATGATTACAAATCCCAGGACAACACCCTTTAAGTGCTCTTACGAAGGCAGAGTTCTAACACAACCTCCAAACTTTATACTGAAATGTAAATTTCAATCCCACAATACTTAAATACATGCAAATAAGAATTGCAAATATACATTTAGATCATCTTATTAGTACACTGTAATCACAATTAAAAGTCTAAATAATTGGGAGCCTCATTTAGTTGGAATTATCTCCCTCTCCGCTCACCACTGGCAGTTGCCATCAATAACAGTAAGATAAATATCAATATTACAAAGCCACTTCCAAGATTTCAGGTTTTATATTTCTACATTGAGGCCATTCTTCATTGGCTTCTATTATCTCTAGTCCAGTACAATAAAACCGGAAGTAACTGATCAGAATAACACCCTCCTACGTACACATAAAGTTACTTAAGCCAATTCTATACCCAAATCAAACTCTACAAACTAAGGCATGGAAAAAAAGGGGCATGCATTTTAGAAAGCCTTCTGTCAATGAATTTTAAGCTGTTGTTAACTGCAAAAGGTTTTGAACTTACACTCAATTGCATAATCATTTTATCTTGTTATTTATGGTATGGCAAAGACTACAAACCATTCAGACAAAGCATCATACACTAAAACTATCAAATACTCTTTTATGAAAAGTAAAAAAAGATACATAGCAATCAAGGTGGCCAATATTCAAATTTGAGCCTCTTATAAATTTAATTTACCAGAAGAAAATGCTAAGTGCAATACATTTAACAAATTCATTTGTTCAATAAACATTCATTGAACACTTATTATATGCCAAATACTGTTCTAGGCTTTAATGTTAATTTCAAAAGCCTGGTGGCATAAAGACGGCACAGCCAGCCCAACTGTATTTTTAAGTTGAATAGATCAGATATGTTCCATGGGCCATTGACCAGATATACTGGTCCTGCCAATCACAATGTGGATTGGAAAGAACATGCTGACTGGTGGCCTGGGCTGTATGTTACAGTTAGGATGCATCAGAAATCAGCTTTATTGCTATCTATGCTAGAGGTAGTCTGAGCATATCCAGGGCTTAGAGCATTTAAGGTGGGAAGCTACAGGAGAAACAGGAGGCATCAAGTGTCCATGTATGAATTTTAGATGCTGCTCCATATAGCTTCTCTTCTGTTTTGTCTCTCCATTATTAGATATAAGTATGTCTTAAGAAAAGGCAATCAATAGGAAAAAAATTAGAGAGCAATTCCAATCAATTTTTAGATCCACCTCACTTCTTTAAATTATATATATAATATATAAATATAAAATTATAAAATGTAAGTTATATATTATATATATATAATGATGGTGATCAGAAAAATGACATAAATACATGTATGTATACATAGAAAACATACAATAAAATTCTGCATTTCCTGTGATTCATTTTTCAAAACCACGGATTACTTTTTTTACAATTAGTGAAGGTGGTTTTGGACCATATTTATTGATTAATTTGAGACATGTTAGCATTCAGCCTAGTTGTATGTCAATGTGATCATTTTTTAAGTGTTCTTGAAACTCTGGACTTGAACCGTTAATGAGGAGACATAATTGGACTTAAGTAGCAAAGCCTTGTAAATGTCTTAGTTGAAGACAGAGAAATGAATCTTACCTCAAACCTTTAAATTCTATGAAAGGTTTGGGCATGTCCTTGTCAATTTCTTTCTTTCTTTCTTTCTTTCTTTTTGCCTTTGAACTCATTTCTAACTTCTTTCTTACATGACATAAAAGACACAGAGTCATTTGCTCAAATAGTTAAACGCTCAAGAGTAATAAAATTAAATACTGCACGTGTTACAGGAATGATTGGCACCCAAGTAGTACTGCATATGGTTCAGTTTATACTGACAGGACAGCAGAATCCTTAGCTTTTAGTATAAAGGCTTCAAATGAGAATATTTCCAAGGTTCCAAAGGATTCAAGATTTATCTTCTATCACCTCTAGACCCTTTCAGAATTATAATGAGAAAGAAAAGGGCTGAAAATAAATAGAACTTATTTGTATATGGAGCGAGTTCTGCATCACAGATGACCAAAAAAGCAGAATAACAGTTTTCCGACAGGGCCATTTTCTGAGAGGACATGTTGGCATTCCTCACAATCATTCCTGTGCAGATACTTAAAATTGCTTTTGCTGGTCACATTATAGCTACATTTTGAAATGCCAATTATGAATCTTGCTTGAATCTTTGTAATAAAAGAGAATCAACATGTAACATGGATACAGTCTCAATCAGCTCAATGAACTAAAACCCTTCAAAATGCTGCAGTTTCCCTGTTATCTATTGAACCAAATCCATGCCCCTTCACTTCACTTTTTAGGTTTAGCAACTGCTTTCTTCTATATTTCCCCAGTCTCTCTTTTTCATCAATCTTCAAGTCTCTCTGCTTCAGCCATGTTATCTATTGTGTTTGTCATTCAAATGATCTGACTTACCCTTGTCTGGCCTTTGTGTTAACCATACAATAAATGGGCTCTAAAGAGTTAAAAGCAAAAGAACAAAGCTTTTTTCCCCCCAGTCTTTACAATCCCAGGGCTATATGTCCCCTTTGAGCCTTCCCGGTAGCTGAAGCAGTTCAAAAAGAGAAAGCAAATTATAGACCTAAAAATAGGACAGTGGCTTTGTTTCCCAGGGCATAGTCATCCCTGTGACACTTAGCTATGGAGCCAGTCTTTTCCTTCTGAAATTATGCAGATCCTCAAAGAAAAATACATGATTCCATTGAGAAGAGTTCTTAAGAAGACAACACCAGAATTATTCTGAGACTCTGGTGTAGGTTTTAATCTAGATAGTGGAAGAAGCATTAAAGGGTTAAACACAGCATTAAGCAAAGCGGGCTGAGGGGTAGACAGTAGAAATGGATGAGAGTGCAGAGGCAAGAGACATTTTCAGACTGAGAGCAAAAGGCCATGGAGCCTCAGAAGCAGCAGGACTGACACACTGGGAAACTGACCTAGCTATTCCTAGCTATTAAGAATGTTCATCAACAAAAGAGATGGTCAAAGGTAAAACCTCACTAATTCTAGTAACTGTCCACTGTTTTATAAAGATAAAGAATCTATATAGAGAATAATTTCCATGAAATTTAGTCCTTCTAGGTGAACCTTACCACTTGATAATGAATTGGTATCTAGGAAGTGACAAATTGTGACTGCCTGTGGCTACTAGCTACCTATATTTGTAGCTAAGTGAAGAGAAAAGGGAAGTTTTACAGAAATGAGGACTTTTGGTAGGATGCTTGAAGGTGCAACTTCTATATTGCATCACTGTAAAAATCCTTCCTCCATCTTCCATCTACCTGCCTCCCTTCCCTTCTCCAAAGCCCGGTTCCAAACCTACATGTACAATATATGTTTTTGCACACATCAATACAACCTGCAATCACCTGTATGTAGGGTATGTTGTATAAATATCTACATAAGAAAATATTATCTCCCTTGCTAGAAACAAAATGCAGGCCATCTATGGATTTAGCACTAGGTGGAAAACCTCCCAGTTGATGAAGAACACAGTAAATCAAGGTGACTCAATGCCAAAGGGAGATGAAATGCAGGGGCTGAGCCTTCCATCTCTAACAGCTTCTCCTTGTAGTTTCCCTTGTTATACTAAATCTTGGAAGATCTAAGCTGCATTAAGTAAGGGAAGATGAAATTCCTTTAGCAGATAATCTTAACTCATGGTCATGGATGCAGGACTTCCCATCTCAGAGGAAGTATTGAACCTTCTCAAAGCCTTTCCTTCCACCTGAGATCCCGAAACAGTCTCCAGTAGAGCCTTGCTCTAGTCACTACACTCACTTGTTCTCACTCTTCAAATCCTTGTGATTTGGCGTCTTTCGCTAAGATTATCAAAACTATTTACTCTAAGGCAATGGATCCTCATCATGGATGCACACTGGAGTCCTCTGAGGAGATTTTTTTAATGCCTGGGTCCAACCATTGAAAATTTTTATTTAATTGGTCTGAGGAGCAGTGGTTGGCACTGGGATTTGTAAAACTCCCCAGGTAATTTTAATATCCAAACAAAGTGGAGAATCTCTGGTCTAAAGTCAGCAATGAGCTTCTAAACCGCCTGTTTTTATTGCCTTTTGTCCATTTTCATTCTGTTTGTTGGTTCTGAAGTGTTCGACTATTTAGTCACATATTCCCACTGGAAAGTCCCTTCCGTTAGCTTATGTGATACCCTTTCCATTTGATTCTTCGTTGTCATTTCAAGACCACCTCTTTTCTTCTCCCCACTACTTTAAATTCAGGTGTATTTGGCTCTCTTTATTTCTGACTGTACGTATTTTCACTGGATGATCTTTTCTACTCTCACTGCTTCAGGAACCATCTATATCTAGATGATTCCAAACACACACACACAATCACACGAGTGACACCATTGTCTTGAACTTGAGATCTGAATTTAGAGCTCTGTATCTCTGCATACAGTTAGGGCTGTGGGCTCTAATGTCAGACTGCCTGGGTTCCAATCCCAGTCCTATTACTAACTACCTCTGTAATATTGGGCAAGTTATACAGCATCTCTGTGCCTCACTTTACTCATCTGTAAAATGGGGATAATAATGATCCCAACCTCATAGCATATTGGGAAGTTTAAATAACATATTCCATCTAATGTGCCTTACTCAGTGCCTGGTGCTTAATAAATGTTAGCTATTTCACTTATAATCATGATCATTCCTCAAGCAGAATACATGGTTCTAGCTTCTAGACTTAACATATATCACTATCATAACATCAATTCTATTGCATCACCGTAGCTGGTTTATATCTGCCTACTTAACTGTACTCTGAATTCTTTGAAGGCAGGGATTGCCTCTTATTCATATATATATTCAGGTTTTAACACAGAACTTGGCACAGATAAGCAGACCATGCATAGGAAATAGGTTTCATCTTCTTGCCAACTCCAAATGATTGACAATGCTTGCATGGAACGCTGCATTGATAAGGATGTGAGGCTGCATTGGGCTCCACAAGAAAGAGCAACACAATTTGATTAGGGATGTCTGCCATGGGACAGGTAGAGGGAGCAGTGGCACAGATGCCATAGATATTCCATCCCAGTCTTAGATGCTATAGAAATAAATGTTTATTGATTAAGTTTTCATGAACAAATGATACTGGCTGAAAGATATGAGCTAATTGGAGTTGTTGCTAAATAACTTTGATTTCCCTTATAGTTTAAGTTTTTGGGCAGCCATAGATTTTTATGCTAGAAACTTGTGACAGCTAGAACCATAACATGCTCATAGGAGAAAATTCATCACAGGTAATCAAAAGCTGTTAAAGTTTTCATTTTATAGGCCTTGCTACATTATATTATACCTACCATCTGTGATATTTACCACATAAATACAGATCCTGAGAGCAAGATTTCTTTCAAAATTTTTGTAGGAGGTGTTGTCCAAACTGTTTAGATATAAGCAAGCAATAGTTTATACTACTGCTAAGTGCTTGAAATAAGAATCAAGAAATATACTTTTCAAATCTGGGTTTCTGTCTACACCTTAAACCCACAAGTGGGAACGCTGCTTGAGCAGCTTCTGCTGTGGGATGAAGGGGCTTAGTAGCCCAGGGCAATGAAGAGGAAAATAATACTCACTTGTGCCCATTTATTTCAAGATGAACTTCACCCACCTAACTAAGTACCTGGAGCAGCTGACACTAAATGAATGTTTGATGCAAAAATGAGTAAATGAAAAAAATGGACGGACGGATGGATGAATGGATAGGTGGATAGATGGACGGACAGACGGGTGGTTAGATGGATAGATGGATGAATGAATGGATAGATGAATGACAGATAAACTTTGCTTCCACATAATCTTGGAAATTACAGATTGGTAGTTTTAATTTTTTCCACCAGATGGCGATAATGTGAGAGTTAGGTTTAGGTTGTAATACAGAAAGAGGAAAACAACCAAACAAACAAAAACCATATTAGGAAAAAGAGAAGTCACAAAAGAACAGGTTAAGAAGGGAGAAATGAAATGTTTGTGTCAGCTGCAATATCTCAGGAGTCTATGATCTTGTGGGACTTGTAACAGGTCCTCCCCATACCTTTTTTCTATGCATGGGTGACTTTTCATTCATAATTATTTTTGGTAAAATGGCTATATTCAAAACCAATCTACCTATTATAAAAATTATAGGGCAATTCTCATGACTGAAATTACTATCCTTGGTTATATATATGCATATATTTATGTTTTCCTTTGTCTTATACTAATTTCTTAGTTAATTGATGCCTCCCTTGGAAGTGAGGCTGCTTGAGAACAATTGCTAGCCTGTGTGCCTCCAGGAAATGTATCCCTGCTATTAGACCTGCCAAAAATCATATAAAATTAGTTTGCCTAAGGCTCATTCATCCTATTAGTAAAGAATTGTGAATAATATTAGATTAGTGTCTATCCCTTAATTCAAAAGCTCTTAGAAAATACGAAAACCAGTTTTAAAATCCAGCACTCTTATGTACATGGTGGGTGGGAGTGCTGCTTTCTTGGCAAATAAAGATAACTATATGTCGGAAGTCTGGGAGAGTTATTCCTCCGGCCTCTTTCTTTCTCTTCAGTAATGCTCTGGCAATTCTAGGTCTTTGTGGTCGCATATAAATTTTATTATGATTTGTTCTAGTTCTGTGAAATATGTCCTGGGTAATCGGATAGGGATTGCATTAAATCTGTAGATTGCCTTGGGCAGTGTGACCATTTTAACAATATTGATTCTTCCAATCCAATAACATGGGATATCTTTCCATTTTTTTAAATCTTCTTTAATTTCCTTCATCAGTGGTTTATAGTTTTCCATGTATAAGTCTTTCACCTCCTTGGTTAGATTTATTCCTAGGTATTTTATTACTTTGGGTGCCATTTTAAAGCGGATTGTTTCTTTACTTTCTTTTTCTGTTGAATAAACTTCAGACAATACTATAGAGCTATAGTCATCAAGACAGCATGGTAGTGGTACAAAAACAGACATATGGACCAATGGAATAGAATAGAGAGCCCAGAAATGAACCCACAAACTTTTGGTCAACAGATCTTTGACAAAGGAGGCAAGAATATACAATGGAATAAAGACAGTCTCTTCAGCAAATAGTGTTGGGAAAACTGGACAGCAGCATGTAAATCAATGAAGCTAGAACACTCCCTTACATCATACACAAAAATAAACTCAAAATGGATCAAAGACTTAAACATAAGACAAGATACAATAAACCTCCTAGAAGAAAATATAGGCAAAACATTATCTGACATACATCTCAAAAATGTCCCCCTAGGGCAGTCTACCCAAGCAACAGAAATAAAAGCAAGAATAAACAAATGGGGCCTAATGAAACTTACAAGCTTCTGTACAGCAAAGGAAACCATAAGCAAAACAAAAAGACAACCTATGGAATGGGAGAAAATTTTTGCAAATGATGAAATCAACAAAGGCTTGATCTCCAGAATATATAAGTAGCTCATATGACATAATAAGAAAAAACCAAACAACCCAATCCAAAAATGGGCAGAAGACCTAAACAAGCAATTCTCCAAGGAAGACATACAAATGATCAATAGGTGCATGAAAAAATGCTCAATATCACTAATTATCAGAGAAAGCAAATCAAAACTATGATGAGGTATCACCTCACACCAGTCAGAATTGCCATCATTCAAAAGTCCACAAATGTCAAATGCTGGACAGGCTGTGGAGAAAAGGGAACCCTCCTACACTGCTGGTGGGAATGCAGTTTAGTGCAGCCACTATGGAAAACAGTATGGAGATTCCTCAAAAGACTAGGAATAGACTTACCATATGACCCAAGTCATCCCATTCCTGGGCATATATCCAGAAGGACCCCTACTTCATAAAGACACCTGCACCCCAATGTTCATAGCAGCACTATTTACAATAGCCAGGACATAGAAGCAGCCTAAATGTCCATCAACAGATGACTGGATAAAGAAGATGTGGTATATTTATGCAACGGAATACTATTCAGCCATAAAAGACAACATAACGCCATTTGCAGCAACATGGATGTCCCTGGAGAACATCATTCTAAGTGAAGTAAGCCAGAAAGAGAAAGAAAAATACCATATGAGATCGCTCATATGTGGAATCTAAGGGGAAAAAAATAACATAAATACAAAACAGAAACAGACTTATAGACATAGAATACAAACTTGTGATTGCCAAGGGGGAGGTGGGAAGGGACAGACTGGGATTTCAAAATTTGAAGATACTGACAGGCATATGCAGAATAGATAAACAAGATTATACTGTATAGCACAGGGAAATATATACAAGACCTTGTGGTAGCTCACAGTGAAAAAAAATGTGACAATGAATATATGTATGTTCATGTATAACTGAAAAATTGTGCTCTACATTGGAATTTGACACAATATTGTAAAATGAGCATAACACAATAAAAAAAGTTTAAAAAAATTTAAAAATTAAAAAAAAGAAGCTACTTTCAGATGGGATCAAGTATCTCCTCCTATTAATATTTCCCCCAAAAAAGCCCTGAATTGGATGACATAGTAACTTCCCTAAAAAGTGGTAAAGAACCGACAGACTCAGGAATATTTCATTATAAATTACATAGTATATCATCTACCCTTTTCTAAACATAATAAAAATGGAAAGGACTTTATAAACCTCCTTGTAAACCCTAAACACTTTCACACTTAGGATCACAATTAGTCCTTATCACAACCTCATGATGTACATATGGGAGTCAGTTTAGCATAGTGAACAATGGGAACTTTGGAGTCACAGACTTGATTTCCAGTCCCAACCTACTACCTCTTAGCTGCAAAAACTGGCAAGTTATTTCTCTCCAAGCCTCAATTACCTCATCTGTAAACTGGAGATAATATCTCATCTCATAAGGTGTTCATGAGGAGCAAATTGAAGCATCTAACAGAGTCCTGGGACAGGGTAGGTACTATTCAACTCTTATTATTATTATTGTTATTGTTAATTTTATTACTGATTGTGGTGTTGATGACAATGATGATGAAGTCAACTTTGCAGTCAACTTTATGGCTCAGAGAGCTGAAGTAACTTGCTTAAGGCTGCACAGCTAGGAAGCTTGAAAGGCATCTAGCACAGAGTCTGGCACTATAGTGGCAGGCAGTCAACATTATGTTAGCTTTATTCTTTCCTGACTTAAAACTTAATGATTTTCTGAGTATTTTATTCCTTAAAAATAATGACACAGGCTCAATTTTAGCTAGGGTGACGCCTGCACCAACATATTTGTGAAAATCAAGAACATTTTCTTTTACTCATAGGTAGTAATATATGGAATAAAACAACAAAGAGGATTCCAGACCTCACAAAAAAGATAATAATGAAGCCTGCAATTTTGCCTAATGTAGGTTAATTAATTTCCCCACAAAGAGGCATATATTTTCCCTCCTAGGTGTCTAAAGATCACCAAGTCAGTGGCAAAAAGACCACAAGTTTCCAGACTTTCACCTCCTGGATCTTTATACTTTACATATTAGTCAATATATCGAAGGATGGTGCTAGTTGAAAATTTAAATAGGTTGAAAACATGTTCATGTCAGTTCATGGACGATAGATTCAGGTTTTTATCCTTGACCTTTTTCAGGTCTTACTCTATACATTCTCCCTGGTAATCTCAACCATCCCCAGGCATCTTCTAGTAGAAGACACTGGTAAACTCAAATCTACTCACATCAATAGTCCAGATCCTTCCTGAGCTCTAGATACACAGTAACAGCTGCCTGATGGGAAAATCCACCTCGGTGTCACCCAAACAACTTAAATTTAACATGTCCAGAAAGAAACCCATTCTCTTCCCTTTCAAACCCACTTCTCCTGTTTTTCTTCTCTTGGTAAGTGGATCACCATCTTCCCAGTTTCCCATACTTGAAATTTAGAGTCATCCTTGACTCTGTTATCTCCTTCAACCTCGACAAGTAATCAATTACTAAGTCTCACCAATTCTATCACACTACTACTTCTTGAATGTGTTTCTTCACTTCCACTGATACAGCCAGAATTTAGACATTCATCACCATTCTTTGCCTGGGCTAATTCAGTGACTTCATAGAGTGTCTCCTTGCATCCAGTTTTTCCCAGTTGCAATCCATCTTCTACACTGCTGCTTTCACATCTACAATTGTTTTCTATACTTCTCATCCTAAAGATTATAATTCATCATGAAATTCTCTATCACTTAAAAGCTTTTTTAAAAAAATGTTTAAAGGAAAAAAAGAACTAAGTTGGGCATTCAAGACTTTTTGTGGTCTAGTTTCAATGCACCTCACTCTAGTCATATTGAGATTTTCACCATTCCACGCCTTTTCACAGCTTCACACTCTTGCACCTGATAATCTACCCTCTTGGAATGTCCTTTTCCTAGTAAACTCTCATTCAGATGGTAAGCTCTTGATCAAATATCACCTTTCTAAAGTACACTTGATTCCCCTGTGTACTTCCATAGCACCTTATTTATCTATAAAAGCACTTCTTACACTTAATTGTAATGATTTGTTGGATGTCTACTTTCTCTACCACATTAGGAGTTTCCTGCAAACAGAAACTATCATAGTCATCTCCAGCCCCAGCATTTGACTTGAGGCCTGATGCAGAGCAAGTGCTAAATAAAAGCTTACTGAGTAATAATAGGTTATTAAAAGGAAATTAGGATGACATCATAGAAGACAGACTTACTTTCCTCATCTCAAAATTCATTTTGATCACAATGCAGCGATAAAATCTGAGTCTGCCTAGCTCTTTATACTGACTCCATACAAAATGGCTTATACTTTTAGAACAAACTGTCACCAGAAGTGCATTCTTATTTAAATTCACAGCATATTAGGTCAAGCACTCTATACATCAATCCCATAAACCACAAGTCACAGTTTTAAATTCATATTCTATAAAGACAGGCTTATAGAGAAATATTTTAACGGGAACTACACATTTCTTAAAGTATAATAGAGCCCCTCAAAATTCCCATAGGAAAACATCTACCAATTTAGAAATTTAGAGTCATCCTTGTTAGGGAGAAAAATAAAATTCCTTTATCACAAAGTTACAAAGCCTTTAGCTGCATAAATAGGGAAGATTAAAATGAATTACTTGAAAACACAGATACAAAACTTTAACCAAGTATGTTGAGCTAAAAAAATGGGTAATATAGTTAATATAAACATTCAATATATATTTAAATGTTAGTACGAATCTTGAATCTTTGGTTCAATTTAAAGTTTTTCTAATGTAAGATTCATTATGAATTAGAACACAGTAATTTTCAATTGTAATAAATATATTTTATATGGTCTAGGGTGGTGCCTGAGAATTTGCCTTTCTCACAGGTCCATGGGTGATGATGCTGCTGTTGGCCCAGAGTCCATGCTTTGAGAACTGCTGATCCAGATCATTGAATCAATTTTATGAATCTCAACACTGAGTTATTCTTAAGAAAAAAAAAGTAATCTCTGCCAATGTCAGTATCTTTTTTTACTATGTAGTTAAAATAGTGTCTAATACTACTTATCTAATGATTGAAAAGAAATAAGGAAATCATACTTCTATCTAGCTGCTTTCTATTTTGTAGAAACTGTCTTGTCAATCCATAATTGAGAAACAAAGGCTGTCCAAAGGATACGCCCCACATTATGGCTGTGGTAGGAAGGGTTCCAACAAATTCTTACTTTCCCTTAGGACTGTGCTGCACAAGGTTTCAGCATTCTGTCGATGACAGTCTTTCTGGACCTTTGCTTGGTAGTCTCCACTAACCTTTTTAAGGCTCTTTTAGATGCCAAATATTTATTTGAGACTTTCGTCCCATATAGGCAATGGCTTGAAAAGCACTTAGCTGTTTACTTTTCATCTTACTATAAATTATTTATCCTTCAGTCTGTAAATGGCTATTTGTAGGATTAGACAAATTTTGAATGCTCTGATAAGAGGATTGTTGCATCTAAATTCATGCATAATCCGTAAAAAGCACATGTAACCTACAACCTCAGCTGAACTGGCATATGAAACAGATTCACTAAGCATATGTAAGGAGCACAAATTATTAACCAGTTAACATCAGCAAATTTGTTTTTGAAACAGAAGTTTATGCACACAAGCATTCCCTAATGAGAAATAATATCAGCTATAAAAATCCAATAAAAACATACCTTGAGGAGATTTCTCTACTTTTTTCCTCTTCCTACTCTGGCTATTGTAATTCATTCTCAGCTCTTGGTTATACTCATGCAGAGTTTCTCGGGAGTTGTATGATTGTCTTGGTTTTCTTCCATCTTCACTCTCATCAGAAGAACTGGTATAAGCCAGGTCCATTTCATGCTTGACTTTTGACAGAGGTTGGTAGGGTTTGCAGTCTGTTTGCTCCATCTCTGATTAAGCAAGCTCAGTTTCCTGAAAAAAGGAAGAGGAACTCTTTTAATGAAAGCAGTCCTGAAAGAGAGAGGGGAAAACACACGCCTTCTTAGATTTGTCCTTTTGCAAGGAAACGCATCTGGCAGATTTACAATTGGTCCTGATAATACTATCAAAGGAGGGGAGCAAAAGACAAAGGAGATGACACGAAGCTAGCCGGAGGCAATAACAGTACTGTGTTACATGTGAACATTGTCAAGCATTTAGGATTAAGCTGGAAGTAGCAGTATCAGAAAATACTCAAGGTAAAAGAGAGCCAGCTTTCAAAAATACTTGTGTTGGAATGCAAATAAAGGACAGCGTTGTTCTATGGTATGTGTCTGTTTTGAATGTTAAAGACATCGGTTAGATTTCTTTTTAATTACAAGGTTTGAAAGTGGCCAGAAATACAGATATTAACCCAGCATATCCTACATTTGAAATGAAAACTGGTAAGAGAACTACATTCAGAAAAAACATTCTTGCCTCTGGTTTAATATTGCATTTAAGAAAAGGATTCTGAGTTAGAGAGGCTCATGAAATAAAGTGTCCTTAAGGGGGACTGAGCTCTTTGTGTTCATATTGTGACTTTTGCGCCTCAGGCTTGCAGAGCATTTTTAATGAGTTAGGTGGTGGTAAATTTTTGTTCTTCATAGTACCAAGAGGACATAAACAACACTTGTGGTGAGTATACTGGTATAGGAACAGCAGGATCTAAATCGGGTTTAGAAATAGAAATTTTAAACTTCATGATAAATCACTGAAAAAAAACCCCTTCATCACAGAATGCTGAGCTAGGAGCCACTAAGGCTCTTAAGACCAGTAGAGGCATTATTCCCCTTACTTAGCACAGAGAGATTTGAGAAGATCAAAGACCATCTGATATGTCAAAGTCTTCTGAAAAGTTTAAAGCATATAAAAATGTTCTTGTTTTCATCCTTTACATTATTTTATCATCATTTTCATCCACTGTTGCAACTTTGCAACTTGGTCCTTTCATACAATGTTCAAGAAACCTAGCTTGAAACAAAATAGCACTTTATTTTGCAATGAAAATGACGCCTTTATTTTTCTTCAGCTCTTCACCATACTGCATTGTCAAAGAAATCTACAGACGTTTAGATGGTGGCTCCTCTGTCACGTACAGCATCTTACTTTTTGGAATTTCTATTGCACGTATAGCAAACACAAAGAACACTAAAATCACTCAATGAAGCTTATGGATTTGACTGATATTCATTTGATGGCATACAGTGCTTTGAAGTATGAACAAAGTTTCACTAGTCTTATTTCCCTAATCAGATGTTAAGATCAGAGAAGGCAGACTCTGAGTCTTATGCTTCCTTATCTCCCCCATACCACTTAGCACTATTCTAGGCACACACATAGTAGAAATTATTTAACTCCTAAACCTACAGATTCCATAAATGGTCCACAGAGGCACGTAGTTTGGTTTGAACTGATATCAGAGTGGAGCATCTTGGAGAGAAAGCAGATCAAGTAATATAAATTAATATATACTGAGGAGTCAAAAACAATCAAGCTCATGCCATCTCATGGCTGAACATACTGTCTACACACATAAGTCCCCAATCTATAGCTCCAGCATAGGTCCCTCACCTGAACCACGGGCTTGGATACCCAACTGCCTATTCAACATCTCTACTTGGAT
Source organism: Vicugna pacos (assembly GCF_048564905.1). Lineage (NCBI taxonomy): Eukaryota > Metazoa > Chordata > Mammalia > Artiodactyla > Camelidae > Vicugna > Vicugna pacos. The sequence continues at coordinate 87,214,358 of NC_133023.1, forward strand.
ATCTAAAAGGTATCTCAAACTTACTATGTTCAAAACTAAGCTCCTGATTCCCATCCCTTCCCCAAACTGCTCCTCTCATAATCTTCTCCATCTTGGTAAACGGCAAATCCATTCTTCTGTTTGCTTAGGCCACAGAACTTGAAGCCATCCTTGATTCTAGTCTTTTACATCCTACATACAATCCATCAGTTAATCCCATTGGGGTTACCTTTGAAATGTATCCAGAAACCAACATCTCCCTCACTCCCCACTCCCACACCAGGATTATTGCTATAGCCTCCTAACTCATCTACCGCTTACACTATTGCTCCCTTCCAGCACATTCCCCACACTCCAGCCACAATGAAGCTTTTAAATCTAAATCATATCATGTCTCTCCTTTGCTCAAAAGCAGCAATGACATCCTATTTTCTTTAAAATAAAAGCTGAAATCCTTACAATGACCTACAAGACCCCTACAAGGTCCACCTCTCCCTACCCTAACCTCTCCAAACTCATCCTCTGATATCTCCCCCTGTCTCATGAACCCTAGATGTACTAGTCTTCTTGCTGTTTGGGATTAACACAGCAGAGGTGTGGCCAAAATAATGCTCCCTCCTGAGCCTCAGTTGGTTATGAATTTACACCACTCAAACCTGACACGTTAAACTTAAAAATAAAAAACATCTCACTTCTAATGCCAATGTTGTATTTTGGCTACTGTGATTTATCATGTTAAAGCCACCTGTATTTCTTATGTATGGCAATCTAGACATACTTCTCTCCTTCATTATGTGCATTTGCAACATGAAAGAGAAAGAGATTCCTAATAACCATTTTGAACCAATGTTGAAGTTCTCATCATAGCTATTCACAGCTATAATCAGCTAGGCATGTCACACCTAAGTCAAGGTTACTGAGTGTCCCTTGGAAGCAATCTTCCTTTATATCGCAAATTGGTAAAAACCAAAAAAAATAATAATCCTTCTCTGCCCCCTGCCCCCTGCTCCTTCACCAAAACTTACTAAAATCTGTGCCAGTGGACCCGGATGGCAGAAGATACATTCAGCTCTCTTTAGACACATGATATGGAGGCACCTTGTGCCTAGAGCTGTGAAAGTATATAACTGTGAGATTTACCAAGGTCTTGAGAGACAGAGCTTGACCACACACACAACTAGTTCACTTATTGAAAATAAAAAAGTGGTAAAACCTTAAGAAAAAGATTAATATTCTAAATCCAACAAACTTTGAAAGCATAATAATTCAGAAAAGATGCTGTTCTAAATACTCTAAGGTAAAGAATAGGCTCATATTTGCTTAACTGACTTTTTTTCATTTAATGCCCAACATGGCATCCTGGAGATCCGTTGGCAAGCCAATGTCATTTAGACATAATGATGACAGTGTCAACTCATAGAGAAATCAAATGTACATATAATGCTATTCACATTGAAACAACTTTTTTGGGGGTAGGGATATATAGCTCAGTGGTAGAGCACATACTTAGCATGCACAAGGTCCTGGGTTCAATCCCCACTATCTCCATTAAAAAAAAATTGTCTCTTCATCCATTAAAAAAAAATAACAAAAGCAACAAAATAATTTTTAATTTCTCTTTATTTTGATAATGATAAACTTTTTTTAAAAAAAGCAATTGTGGAGGTAAAATACATGCTGCTATGGAACAAAGTGAAAAACAAAGAAGTCAATTGTCTTTGCTACTGCAGAAGATCCATTCAGATAGATCACAGTATAAATTCAAAATGTCACCACCTGTGGTTTACCCTTGTGTTTTCCACTTTCTACTTGCTAACAAGATAAACTCCAAGGTGACTTCAGAGGAGCTCATGGAAGTTTATGTTTTTTTTTCGTCACCATAAGGCTACAGAGAGACAACCTGGTAAGCGGAACTCACTGGTCTTAGAATGGCGGGATTATCACAATAACAAAAGCAGAAGCAGTCCAGGTAGCAGCTAACTCACAGCAGTCATCATGTATCAGGCCTACCAGTCACTGTTGTAAATGCTTTTCATATCATAACTCCTTTAATTCTTATGGCATCCTATGCAGTAGGTATTAATTTTAGCCCCATTTTATAAAGAAAGCCAAGGAACAGAGCAGTTAAGTGACTTGCCTAAGGTCGCACAGCTAGTAAGCTGTAGAGCTGAGATTTCAATTCATACAATCTGTCTCCAAAGGCCACACTCTTAATCACTATTTCACTTCGTCTTTCAGCAGAATACCTGGAAGAGTGGCCTAAGGTACATCCCTTCCCTCTCTCAGGGTCTCTAGTTTATCCAAATGTAATAGGAGATTAGATTATCTCAAAGAGCTCTTCCAGCTCTAAAATCCCACGATTGTACACAAAATTGAAGGGAAGCTTAGACTGATTAGCCAAAAAAACCCCAACAACCAAAACCAAAACAAAAAAAACCACGGTGGGGATATTCAAAGCCAAGTCTACATTATTTATCATTCCCACCCCCCCACTCCCAACCCTTCCTTTCCTCTCCCTTCCTCCAACCCTTCGAACTCATGCCAATCTATTATAGGGTAGTTAAATTAAAATATTGCTTTTGAATCCGTGTATACACCTATGCACTGGGGATAACCTCCCTTCTTCTTCCTCCAGCTGGTTATTTTCTGTCTACATCTTGCGCTTAATCATATATGATGCCCTCTCAAAATGGAAAACCAGCCTGTCCTGTTTATAAGTTGGGGCTTTCACCAAAAAGGCTCACTCTGCTCCAGAAAGAAAAAAGAAAGAAAGAAAAGAAATGATACAAAGCACATTGCCCAAGGAGAACAGGCCTTCCCAGCACACCAGGCAGAGGAAATGAGGCCACCTAGTACCCGGAGAATAGCTAGCAAAGGGGATAGTACTCTTTGGAATTATTATAGTAACTCTTCCTCAATAAGGACCTTTTACTTTAATGCAAACTAACTGATTTAGAAAGCATTGGGCTTAGGAAATGAATGTGAACTCTTGGCTGATGCTTCTCTCACCTTTCTTTGTTTTCCTTAAAGAAACATTTAAGTAGTGAACTGCTGTGGGGGAAAAAGATTTAAAAGTAACATATAATCACCTGAATCTTTAGAAAATTGAGGGAGGCATCTCCCCCATAAATCTATCTGTCTGTAAGAGTGACTGCTGTCATTCTGGTCCATTTCCTTCCAGTCATTGTATACATATATATTCTTTTCATGTTGTTTCTTTCACTCTAGATGTTTTTTACTTGTTTCTGTACAATTTCTACAACCATCCTTTTTAACAGCAGTGTAGCTGGGTGTACTGTAATTTACACACCCATTTCACTATTATTGGGTATTTACATTCTTCCCTTTACGTTTACAAGTATTATAACTGAAGTCACATAAAGATAACATGAACATCTTCAACATTTTTTATTATTTCCTTAGGGTAGATTCCAAGAAGTTGAATTAATGAGCCAAAAGGTTTGAACATTTTTGTGGCTTTGGGGGACTGTAATGATTTACACTGCTATTAGCAATGTGTGGGAGCACTCTCCTTTCACTATACCCTTGTCAACTTTGAGTATTGTTTTTTAATATCTATTTGAAATGAGTAAATTAAAGGTATCTTCTTTTAGTTTGCATTTCCTTGATTATTAGTGAGGCTGAATATTTTTTCTGCATATGTTCACTAGTTCTGATCCCTCTCTTGAGAACTATTTATGGCTTTTGTGCATTTATTTACTGGGAACCTTAGTGAGTTTTTTTTCCAATTAAACTATATTGATGTAATATGACAAATAAATTAAGCCTTTATAGTATTTGCTGAAATCATCTTTCACAGTGTGTTGTTTGCCCTTTTTATTTTTGTCCTTTTTAGATGAATGAACATTATACTAAGAGGAAAGCATGATCACTGGCTGGACATAAATCAGTTGCTTTAGAAAAATATAACAAACTTGATAAAACCAAGAGTTTTTCTGAAAACAATTTGCATCAAATTCTCCAGCAGCTGTTTGACTGACTTCATTTACTTATACAGCAAATAAACTGTAGTTTGACCGAATTCTACCATTTAAAAAACCCATCTATTTGTGTGTGATGAGAGCCTAGGTAGGTACATAAAGCCTAAAGCACTAGTTTGATCACTAGTTTGCTTTTGTCATGGAATTGGCTAGGTATTGTGGTATCTCATGAATACTACCATAACATTTTAGTAAATAAAAAGGGAAATAAATCATCTTTTTTTTTTTTTCATGAGATAGACAGGCTGAGAATTTTACGTACTCAATATGGGACTTCTTATCCAGGAAATGATAGCTTTTGAAGGAGACTGCCTTTGTGGTACACAGATATTCTATTACATCAAAGAGATAATACTCAACAGTTGAAATGAAATTCTATTTACCACTTTGGTGCACATGAGTTTCTTTAACCTAATTGTTCTATTAGTGCTTTTAAAGTCTTACAATAGAAGGATGAAAGGTCCCTCCTGGAAAAATATTCCTCCAAAACTGATTTGACTCAGTTGTGAGAACAGCTGCACTGGATTTCCTCATAGTGCCTCGGCAGGCTCTTTAGGCCATTTTAAAAGAGAAAAATGGAAGTCATTTAATTCCACAACTAAATAGTGATGATTAATAATCTCACATCTCTTTCTGTGGATGCTCTGGTTTTTTGTTTTTTGTTTTTTGTTTTTTTCCTGGCTGCTTGTGCCTATTTTTTCTCATTAACTTTACATAAAAACTCTAAACATTTTTATAGATACAAATGCTAGATCACATGAGACAGGTGGGGCAAGAGAAGAATTAGTGAACAGAAAAGTTGATGTTCTCACCAGACTCCACAAAAACCTCTAATCTGGAAAACCATTTTAAAAGAAAAATAAACACCTAAAACCCTAGATCAATTATTTTGAACATTTACTCTCATTTAGTATCTCCAGTGCTGCTTAGGGAATTTGGACTCCAAAACTCCTCCGTACACCACACACACACACACACACACAAATTTAGTCAAAGTTCTTGTGGACTAGAACAATATATATCATAATTTTAAAGATTTATTGAGTGTTTTATAATATCCCATTAGATAAATGGCAACAGCTTAGTGCATGTCAAAATATGTGGTTCGTATTTCAAATTCATTGAGGTAGGGACTTTTTTTAAAATTGTGTATAAGTACCTAACACATCTCTATACCTTCGTAATTTGAAAACAGTAATACATCTCTGAGTTGCAGTGACATCTGTCTCCATCACACCATCTCTTTTGGAACTCTAACAACTTCCTAAAGTAATTTCAAATTACTCCTCTCTTACAACTTCTCAGTATCCTTTGTGGTAGATTATGTAAATCAGCTAAACACTTAATATGGGGAACAATCTTCAAGAAAATTGAAGGTAACTCAATGTATAAAAGCCTTTTTACTCTTTTGAGAAGAACAATAGCTGCTTATTTCCCCAAGTAAACAATCATATTCAATTCATTTTTCTTACAACGAAATCCACTAGGGCTTTGTAAATTTCATAGCAATTTTAGCATTAACATACTTATCCAAAATGTAGCATCAAATTTAATATAGTATCTTGAAAAGTAATAGGCTTTAAATATGGTACTGAACAACCAGAGATATCACTTTCTTCCATATTTTGCAAAAAGCAAATATTAATCATAGCTCTCTATTGCCATCCATCTTCTACATTAGTTCAGTGAAATTTGCAGTTTATCAGTAACCTTCTCAAGTTTCATGTAAAACAATTGGGAGCAGAAACATTTTCACTGCTTAATGCTTGAACCTCATTTTCAATTATGTTAAATATTAGGTGGAAAAGGAGCTAATCAAATTAACATATGCTTCAAAGATATAGACTCTTTAGTGACTTAATTGTAGAGGTGAATACAGGGGTTAATAATGATTGCCAGGATTTACACCAAGTATTTTGCTCCTTTGGGCAAACGCTATGTCAAAGGCAGCAGGCTATATTAGAAAGAGCCCTATGAGAGAATCCTAAAATGCAGATTCCAGACACAGCTTTATGACTTTTCTATAAAGTGGGGGAAATACCTAATATCATTAATCCTATGAGCCTCACAGGGCTGTTATGGCTAGTGCATGGAAATAATGATTGAAAGTTTTAAAAAATAAGTACCAGAGGAAAGCCCCTAGCATAAGTTCAAGTTGTCAACTTGACTAAATACTACTACTACTTCTTCTCTTCCTCCTCCTCTTCCTCCTCGTCGTTATTATTGCTATTATTATTATCATTATTATCAGAAGTAAAAGGACTAAAAAGAAGATCCAGGCATTCTTTTAAGCAATTTACATCCATGATTGCATTTAATCATCAAAAATTTAACAGCGAGATATGTTTTCCCCATTTACAGATAAAGAAACAGAGGCACTGAAAGGTTAAGTAATTTCACGAAGGTCACATAGCTAGTGGAGCTAGAATTCAAATCCAAAAGGTCCAGCTCCAGAGCCTGCAGTATTAACCTCTTTGCTATGAGGGTCACCGATTCTTCAAAATAAGATTCAAAGGAAGCTGTTGGAACCAGAATGGGAAACTCAAGCAAAATTTTAGGTTACAGCTTGGAAGGAAACTAAGTGGCTTCTAGATCCTACAGAACATTGGAAAAGTACTGCCTATGTAACAAGGAGAGTGAACTTCATGGACAAGGATGGCATAAAGACGCCCAGGAAAGGAGGAAATCTAAGTGAAAGGGTCCTATGATGCCATGACTGAAACCAATTAAACTATAAAATCGTGGCTGTTCTGCAACGTTATCAGGTGTCAATCTACAACAAAACTTCCCGTGCCTACCACATTTTGCATTTACTAAACACGTCAGATGAAAGAGGGCTAGAACTGACTTGGTGTTGCTGGGTCAATGCGTGATCAGTTTGATACAGACGTCTGCACCATTCCAGGCCACAAGCAAGAAATTTACTAGACTTCCTCAGCCTCCCTACCAACAAATACTCAGTAAGAACATAGCACAGACTGAGCTATAATTTTCACCTTTATGATTCCCTTTTCTTATATCTAAGTTTCCACATTCACCTACAGGGAGTAATACATTGTAATTACAATTGGGTTGCCACCACATAGAGTAGGGTAGACATAATGTAGTAGGAAAGGCATTGAACTTGGAGTCAGAAAGTCTGGGTTTGGGCCCAGCTTGTGTCACTTACTGTATGGCATTGGATACATCAGCTAACCTCCTCTCCTTTTGCATAATAAAAGCTAAATGCCCCTCCTCCCCCAAAGTGCTGGCAGATGACTTCAACGAAATAATACATATGAAAGCCCCATGTAAACTGCAAAACAATTTATAGTTATGATTATTAATTAATGATTTTTGCAACTGTAAATGTATCAATCCTAGGCTATCTATTGTTTTGAAAAACATCTTTCTCTTTTGTTGGTGGCTTATTTACTATTTCTTTTTTAAACTGCTTTATTGCTTTATATAATTTATAAAAAATACAATTCACTCGTTTCAAATGTAAAATTCCATGATTTGAGGTACATTTATAGAGTTGTGAAACCGTCACCACCATCCAATTTTAAAACATTTTCATCATCCTAAAAATACCTACGTCCATTAAGCAGTCACTCCCAATTCAACCTTCCTTCAGCACCTGGCAACTACTAATACACTTTCTGTCTCTATGGATTTGCCTATTCTGGACAGTTTCTATAGATGGAATCACATAATATGTAGTCTTTTGCATCTGGCTTCTTTTACAATGTTTACATAATGTTCTTGTTCATCCACATTGGAGCATGTATCAATATTTCATGTCTTTTTATTTCTGAATATAATCCTTTTTACACATTGTTGTGTTAATTTTGATAATATTTTTGCCCAGGGTATTCTGCTGCCCCTTTCTTTTTCACCTTCCTTTTGGGATTCATATTATGTATATGCTGGTATTCTTCTTTTGGCAGGGGGGAGGTATTCCTAACGTTGCCCGACGTGTCCTCTCCCTGAAGCTCTGTTCATTTTTCTTTGATCATTTTTCTCTATTGTCAGACTGGCTAATTTCTACAGATCAATCTTCAAGTTAACTGATGGTTTCTTTTGCCATCTTGCATGGCAAGATGCTGTTGAGTCCCCCCAGTGAATTTTTCATTTTAATTATTTCCATTTGGTTCTTTTTATAATTTCTGCTTCCTTCCTGAAAATCACTAGTTTGTTCATTTTTATCATACTTTCCATTAAGTCTTTATTCATGGTTTCTTTTTCTTCTTTGAACATATCTATAATACCTGCTTTGAAGTCTTGCCTGTTAATTACAACATCTGGAGATATTCAGAGACAATTTATGTTGACTGATTTCTCTCTCTTTTCTACTGAGTATAGCTCATCCTATTTCTTTGCATATTTAATAATTTTTGTTGCAAACTGGACATTTTAGAAAATACATTATCAACTCTGGATTCTGATCTTTCCCCTAAAGGTAACCATTGCTGATTTTTAAAATTTATTTAGTAAACTGCCTGGGCTGGGTGAACCATGCCACCCAATGATGTGTGGTTGTTGATTTCTCTGGTGGGCATTTTTGCTATATTCTTTTTGTAAGCTTGGTTTACTAAGGGTGAACTCTGTGTCCCTGTAGCTTTGTGGTCAGTCAGTAATTGCAGAGATTGTCCTCAACCACCTCAAACCTGTAAGGGTTCTTTCTTCTGCCAGTGGATCTGTGTGTGAGAAAGGAAACACATGACATTCAAAGCTCATGGCATTTTCAAGTTTGCCACACTTTTCATTTTCCATTGGGCCTTTTGTATGTCTCCTCTGTACAGTGCCTCAGGATTGACGAACAGAGCTGGCTTGAGTTCTCTCAAGTCTCCATTGCCTGCTGCACATGTGCACAGTCTCTGTCAGGAATATGCTTTTCACAAGCTCAAGTTAGTAGAACTGTTGGCCCTCCCCACTGGCCCAACTCCACTGAGATTATCACTTTTACCAACAATGTCACTGGAAATGGGCATCATGCACCTCTCCACATTAAGTGAGCCATCAGCAACCATGGCAGTGCAGCTATAATTCTTAGAGCCGACTCCACCAAGGGCATTGTCCTATGTGTGTGCATATGTGTGCGTGTGTGTGTATGTGTCTAAGGAAGGGGGGAGGGGTGTGTGTGGAGCATGATTAGCCCCAAACCAAAACACCACAGATTGTCACTTTTATTACACAAAGTCCAATAGTTTATTCAAGTACAAGTGCCCTTTGGATTGCTGCAGGCCTTTGGTTGACTTCCAGGGTGCTTAAATGATTGTTTTTGTCAACGTGTACAGCTTTATAGTTTATAGTTGTTTTTTAGGAAGTGGTTTTGTAGATCCTTACTAGCCCTCAGCCAGAAGTCTAACCCAAATCACTGATCTTTTAATGGCAGGACTTCATAGAAACGTTAGACATTAGGGATTTGTGGTTTTCTTGCTTAGTATTTTGAAGACTTAACATAAGAAAAACAATTTTAAATGACTCATTCATAATTTTATATTGAGTATATATTGATATGATAATAACTGGGTATACTGGGTTACGTAAAATACATTATTAAAATTAATTTCACCTGCTTATTTCTTTCTTAATATGGCTCCCAGAATTTAAAAAATACATGTGTGTCCTGCATTACATTTCTATTAAGCAGTACTAGTCTAGATCTAACATCCACTATATAGGAAGCACTTGAGACAGAGAAACATACTAAGTAATGAAAATAGCAAATTCAAGAGTATGAGAAACTTAAAGAAAATGTGATCTAGTTTCCTCAACAAATAAATTGCAAGGAAAAATTTAGTAGCAGGAAGGGAAATATAGGGATTAAAAGAGATTTAAGAGACATAGCTATAAATTGTAATATGTACATCTTATAAGGATCCACATTTGAGCAAAGATATGAAAAAACTATACATACATTTATGAGATAGTCTGATAAATTTGAAAATGTACCACATATCTGATGACAGTAAAGATTTATTGTTTATTTTTAAGGTGCAATATGGTATCATAGTTAGGTTACAGAAGAGTCTTCATACCTTGTAATCATATACTGAAGTCTTATGGATGAAATTATACAATATCTTGGACTTACTTCACAAAAATCTAGGGACACAAGAGGGGCAAATGAGTGAGGTGTAGATAAAGCAAGATTGTCCCTGAGTTGAAAACTACTGAAGTTATGTGATGGCTAATTGTTGAGGTTATTCAATCATGCTCTCTACTTCAATATATGTTTAAAATTTTAGATACTAGAAAATTAAAATAGTTTCAGATAATTTTTAATTATTTGGGAAAACACTAAGATACAATGTGAAATGAAAAAAATAAGATTCAAAACTGAAGTTAAGATGACTTAAAGAAATGGAAAGATATCCCACAGTCTTGGGTTGGAAGACTTAATATTGTTAAAATGGTCATACTACCCAAAGCAATCTATAAATTTAATGTGCGCCCTATCAGATTACCCAGGACATTTTTCACAGAACTAGAACAAATAATCCTAAAATTTATATGGAATCAAAAAAGACCCAGAATTGCCAAAGCATTACTGAAGAGAAAGAAAAAGGCTGGAGGAATAACTCTCCCAGACTTCAGACAATACTATAGAGCTACAGTAATCAAAACAGCATGGTATTGGTACAAAACAGACATACAGATCAATGGAACAGAATAGAGAGCCCAGAAATAAACTCACAAACCTATGATCAATTAATCTTTGACAAAAGAGACAAGAATGTACAATGGAATAAAGACATTCTCTTCATCAAATGGTGTTGGGAAAACTGGACAGCTGCATGTAAATCAATGAAGTTAGAAAACTCCCTCACACCATACACAAAAATAAACTCAAAATGGCTTAAAGACTTAAACATAAGACAAGACACTATAAACCTCCTAGAAGAAAACATAGGTAATACATATTCTGACAAATATCATAGTAATGTTCTCCTAGGGCAGTCTACCCTGGCAATAAAAATAAAAGCAAAAATAAATAAATGGGACCTAATTAAATTACTTACAAGCTTTTGCACAGCAAAGAAAATCATAAGCAAAACAAAATGACAACCTATGAAATGGAAGAAAATATCTGCAAAAGATGAGACTGACAAGGGCTTAATTTCTGTAATATATAAACAGCACATACAACTTAATAATAAAAAAAAACAAAGCACCCAATCTAGAAATGGGCAGAAGACCTAAATGCAAATCAAAACTACAATGAGGTACCACCTCACACCAATCAGAATGGCCATCATTCAAAAGTCCACAGACAATAAATGCTGGAGAGGCTGTGGAGAAAAGGGAACCTTCCTACACTGTTGGTAGAAATGTAGTTTGGTGCAGCCGTTATGGAAAACAGTATGGAGATTCCTCAAAAGACTAAAAATGGACTTACCATATGATCCAGCAATCCCACTCCTGGGCATATATCCAGAGGGAACCTTAATTCAAAAAGATACATGCACCCCAATGTTCATAGCAGCACTATTTACAACAGCCAAGACATCAAAACAACCTAAATGTCCATCAGCAGATGACTGGATAAAGAAGTTGTGGTATATTTATACAATGGAATACTACTCAGCCATAAAAAGAACAATGCCATGTGAAGCAACATGGACAGAATTAGAGATCGTCATTCTAAGTGAAGCAAGCCAGAAAGAGAAAGAAATACCATATGATATCATTTATATGTAGAATCTAAAAAAAAAAAAAGAAATTTATTTAAAAAACAGAAATAGACTCACAGACATAGAAACAAACTTATGGTTACTGGGGGGAGGGGGTGGGAAGGGGTAAATTAGGAGTTTGAGATTTGCAGACACTAATTACTGTATATAAAATAGATAAACAACAAGGACCTACTGTATAGCACAGGGAACTATATTCAGTATCTTGTAGTAAACTATAATGAAAAAGAATATGCAAACGAACATATGTATGTATATGTAAGACTGAACTATTATGCTGTACACCAGAAATTGACACAATATTGTAAACTGACTATACATTTAAATTAAGAAAATCCTGAAATTAATAGTGAAAAATTGTTAAAACTAGTTTCACGGGAAGAAAGGGTGATTATAGAGAACTTTACCTTTCTATAAAATTTTCTGTAATTAACTTCTGTCAAATTTTTAACCAGAAAAAGAGTACCCCTCATACATAGAGGTGTATTACCAATTATTTTTCAAAAATTAAAACCTGAAAAGAAATACATCAAAATACTAATGGCAATTATCTCTGTGTTGTGTGACTATGAATGATTTTTATTTCCTTATATTTTCCCTATTCTCTACAGTGAGAATGTATTGCTTTTTCATCAGAAGATTAGTAATAATGTTTAGTGTGAAAAATGTGAAATTTTTACTGTCCTTTCTGCTTTTCCTATCCATGTTCATATAGATGTGTGGCTATTCAGCCATTCATTAGAAGGTATATATTGAGTACCTTGCACTTTGCAAAGCACTTCAGAAATTTTCAACTTTTAAATTTCACATACAGTATTATAATTTATATGCTTACACCCCTCTGACATAGCACTTTGGCAGGATATTATTACTCCCACTTTCAGATGAGAAAACAGTCTCAAATATTTGCAAAACACAGCAAGGCAGTAGCAGACTTTGGACGAGAACCCAGGTTTCATTATTCCTAGTCTGGTGCTCTTTTCACTATAACATGTTACTTCCCATAAAAAGTATCAAACTCAGAATACTATTAATTTAACAAATAACTAACTTAGGCCCAACTGAATTCAAATTATTTACATCAATTAACTATACTATCCATTTTACTAAACTGCAACTGAGAGCTATGTGCAGGAAAAAAGCACTCAGATGAAATAACAGGGAGGAAGCAGTAGAATTTTGTGACATATGGCATGCTTGCCGATGAAATCAAAGGTATGTTTCATGCCAGCTTTTGGTCTGCAAAGTGTCTTTCATTTCACTAAGAGGTATACCCCATGCCAGGAAATGCACAACCTCCTAGCCCTTTCTTTTGAAATCTAAACACATGAGAGCACAGATTTGGCATGACTTGATGGAACACTGAATGCAATATGCTTGACCCATTTGTGGGTACAAACATCCAGATTATCCACTGTGGAGGACTCAAGTTTGTCATCTGGATTCCCCAACAGTGCAAGGAAAGTATGGATACATCTGAGTTTTAGGACTATCTCTGACTAGAGAATGAAGATTTATAATTTCAGAAAAGGAAAATAACCTCTAGGGAAAAAAAATGAAAGTTAAACCAAGAAGCAACCACGTATACCAAAAGTGTAGGGCAAAAGCAGGTACGGGCTCCTATAGAGAATAATATCTTTGCCCTTTATGCTCTAGGGTGTCATAAAACCTCCAAGTGGACCTTAGTTTAGTACAAAGGATCTAATCATTGCAAGTGAGTCTACGTCTCTTTTTTTAGCAGGGAAGGGAGATGCTGGAGAGCAGGGCACTGTGGAATATTTGAAGACATCTCTGTAGATTTTTAAGAACAAGAAAATTTTGCTTTATCTGCTACAAGGACCTCTGCTATCAGTTTAATAAAAACTCTCAGTGAAAATACCTTCTGTTTAAGTGGAGGGATTCACTGGGTGAGACAGGGGTCTTTTCCAAAAATAGCACTGTCACTTTGGATGACTTGGTCCTCCAGCTGGTATGGTCAATCTTTTTCATTTGGTAAATTTTGTCTTATATGCAGATGACTCCTTACTGGCAAGTTCTTTTGTAGAGGGAAAGAAATGAAATATTTTGGAGTTCATTCTAAGTGCAGATGTCTACTTGGCTAAAGGCAGGAGTATGTATCCTTTAATACCTCTATGACAGACGAATGAGAAGCAGCATATTGGAGAAAGCTTTTGACTCAGACAGACCTGGGTTCTACTACTAGTTCTTCCACTCATTTAACTTTATGGTTGCTCATCTATAAAATTAGAATAACAATATCTACCTTAAAATGTTAATGTGAGAATTAACAAAAAGATATGCTGGGTGTATTTTGTAGCAAAAAGTTTGAAAGTATATACATCACCAAGGTATCAACAGTGGTTATTACATGGTAGAATTTTTAGGTTATTAGAAGATGGCACTAAAGGCAAATTTTCATTGTTTTCTTTCTATTGTCTTTTTTCTTACAATGAACACATTCTAATATTATATGAAGAAAAGAATATCGCATACTATTTTAAAATAATAGATGCCAAGTTCCTATTCCAGCGTGGGAAACACAATAAACACTCATTCCTCATTGGTGGCTATCATCCTTGTTGTCATTAATCTCATCATCATCTTATTCTTTCTATTACAGGTGTGAAAACAGAGGCCTAGAGAGGTTTGGTAGCTTACTTAATTCCATGGTATCTCAGAAGCAAGTAAAATGCCCACCATACTGCCTGAAATATACACATATATAAACAAACACATCTCATTTCATGAATCATGAATGAGTAGACTTGGTTGAGAAAGTCACCAACCTAAACTCGAACAACACATAATAAGCCCTCACTCAATCAGACTGCTTAAAATGGGGCAAAATTACGACAAGGGGACAGTGTATGCAAGAAGTTGTATGAAGATTTGACAGTGGTCTCACAAAAATCACATCAAGAAAGGGATTACCGATAATGAAAATTAAAGAATAACAATGCTCTTCAATAATAATTAACCAATTCTTATAGAATTCAATCATTAGGTAAGTCTTTTTCTCTCTCTCAATCATGTTTATGTGTGCACATAACAATTTCTTCCCTTCACTTCTTCAGAATCCCAGTGGCGTTTTGCTGCTCCCAGACTGAATAAAAGACCCTACTATAGCACCTTTCCTTCATCCCTGCTTCAAATCTATCCCTCTTTCCTCTCTTTTATCAAGGGTTACTTCATCTGTCTATATATCCCTGTCTCGTGTCTTTTCCAGATGTCTACCTGTCAACAACTTATTCAAAGTGATTAATCACTAATGAGAACTAAATGGGTTATTCCTCCTAGAAGAAATTAATTTTTACACAGGTCATTTGGAAATTCAGCATCTTTGACTAAAGGTATTAATTTCTAGTTTTGAAACTTAAGCCCCACAGCAGACCATTAAGGAAGATATCCTGTGACTGGAGAGTGCTTTCCTTTGCGCCACTAAAGTCAAAGTATTCCAGCAACCACCGACTTCACAGAGCTAAGTTCTAGCCAGCCCTGAGTCTTTAAGCCTTAGGGTAGAGACAGGACTAGCCTGAATTCTCCCAGAATGTCTTCCATGGATTTAATATTATGTGAGGAGAACTGAGCTCATCCCTGGATAGAAACTAACAATGATGAATTTTTTTCCCTTCTGCACCCTCAGAGGGACTCAGTGTTACATCACTGCTTGCCTGAACATACGAATTAACACTGCTGAATAGGTTAAGAATTTGGAACTTCTTATGAATTGTAGCATTCGTGTGCTTATATAAAATTCTTCTAATAGGATTCAGTGATACAAAGGTAGGGCTCTTTTCCCCTTCTGCCAGTGCTGGAGGAGGCCTGAAGAAGCTACTGACCTCAAGTTACTGAGAAGAAATTGATATCTCTAGAAGTTTTCTTTCACTGAATCTAATTTGGTGTTTGTTTCAAGGTTACTCACAGACATAGAGAGCAAACTTGTGGTTACCAGGGGTGGAGGGGGTAGGAGGGGATAAATTGGGAGTTCGAGACTTGCAGACACTAACACATATAAAACAGATAAACAAGTTCATACTGAATTGCACAGGGAACTATACTCAGTATCTTATAACTTACGGTGGAAAAGAATATGAAAATGAACATATGTATGTTCATGTATGACTGAAGCACTGTGCTGTGCACCAGAAATTGACACAACATTGTAAACTGCGTATATATATATACGCACATACACACACACACACAAATATCTAAGGTTAAAAATGCCCACAGTAACAGACTCTGACCCTTCTGTCTTCAACAAAGCACGTGAATTACAGTCAACACCCTGTGTTCTGGCATTCTGTCCGTAAGAAATCTCTATTGACTGGGCCTTCAGCCAGTACCATAATAGATATTTCTAATGATGACCCTGAAGAAGAGCCTACACTGAAAGTGCCTTCTGAATATTCAAAGAAAGACTACACTCCATTCATTATAGTTTTACATTTAAACATAGTTTACTAAATTCTCATCCTTGGAAATGGTAGAAAATATATTATTTGATTAAGCAGGGCATCTGATTATTCAATCATGCTGAATTTATAAAAACACTACCATCAAGGCATAGACGTCTGAATCCCCCTCCAGGCCCACTATAACTTTCTTTGATGCAGTGTCACTTTAAAGCATTTACTCAGGAGCAAGAATGACTAACACATGGGTGACATCCACTATGCTTAGAGATAAGTAGTCATTTATATCTCTAAGGTATCTTGACATCAGAATACACATAGGTTGACAAATGTGGCATGAGTCGTAATCATTTACAAACTCCTTGTCACAGAAAACGAACTGGGTGTGGGCTATCTTTTGGCAACACTGTCAGTGTTTCATATAATACACAGCCTGGACCTCCAACTGTGTTTAATTAAGAGAATATTATAAGCTCTAATTAGCTGCATTTAATTTTTAAAGCAATTCAAAGTTCATAGTTTAAGGAGAAAAAAACTAAAAACAATAGACATGGTCTCTGTGTGATGTAATTAATGTTTGGGAAGCAGTCACTGGAGCACAGCATAATGAGGTTGACAAGTCAGTAGCCCTGACATTTCTACACAACATCACATCTCAAACATCATTTTAAAAAGCACTGAAAATTAAATGTGGCACATCAAGTGTACTGAGCTGCAGTCAGTGGTGGGGAGAAATCTGGTAGCTAAAAGTCTGCAGTCTCTAACAGACAGGACATTGTTTAGAAAGAACAGAATGGTGTACAAGCTGACACACAGGAGGAAGTAATAAGGAGAGGTGATTGCTATTTTTTTAAATAATAATACTATTAATAGCTCTATTCAAAATCAAACAAACAGATATACGTTAAACAAGGAGTTATTTCATTTTCTATTTCTTATATTCTCTTTTCCTTGACCTAAGACTTTTCACAGTGAAAATGAAATATTAAGGTGTACAGTTTCTTTGGGAAAGGCTAGCCTAATGTTATCACAGAATATACTTTTGAATTTTTTCAAGGATCTTTCTGAGCATGATGGTCAGGGTGACCATTCTCTTCTTAATTAGGAAATGAAATGGAGTTGTTACTTTCATATAATACTTAAACTTTATGCTGAGGAAGAATTTGAAAGCCTGCTGGACTCTTTCAAGTGTGGAGGTTGCCGTCCTAGGGTTTCCTTGACCACACAACACTCTCTCTTAAGCAATCTCTTATATACACTTCCCTCTGAATACAAGACAACATAATGTCCAATAACCTTAGAAGCATTTGCAGCTTTGAATTCTTACAGAGACTATTTAAATGACTTTTCTATGAGGCAGGACCCTTCCTAGTGGATGTATCTCAGTTCTCTTGGCAGCAAACATTCTGAAGCTGCTATGAGTCTTCTTACTCTTTAGTGGAATTAATTTTACACCAACCCTATCATTCCTTCACCACATCCTTCCCCTAGACCTGGGTTCCTTATAAATCCACGATCTTGAAAGACTTAAAGTTTTCCTATGTTTCTGCTACACTATGCCTTATCTCTCTCTCTCAAGATTCTTTTTTCAGTAAGCCAAATTGAGATCCCATGATAATAATACTAATCATCATCCTCAATATGTAAGGAATTCCAATAGCAAGTTCATGATCACAATCTCTGTAGTTAGCCTAATTTTTAAAAAATCCTGTGGCTTTCCTAATTAACACCTGATTACATTTTCACCTCTATGAACCTATCCCAATTAAAAAAGACAAAATATTGAGGAAAGTCATTTATATGAAGATGTCCATCTCAGCATTGTTTAGAGAACTGAAATACTGAGGAAAAAATCCAGTGGGTCAAAGTAGGGAAACAGTTATATTTTGGTATAGCCACTTGATTTACTATTATGCCATCATTAAAAGTGAAGGCAAAGAAAACTATGTAGAGACTTAAAAACACGTATATCATATAATGTTATGTAAAGGAGAAAGATATATACCTTACTGTTTATAACTAAGTCAAAACAAATCTGTGCATAAAAAGGACCAAATGGAAACATCTAAAAAAGGACCAAATGAAATGACAGCAGTTAAGATGTTGGAACTGTGGATGATATATATTGTCCACATGCTTTCCATTTTATATATCTTTCAATTTTAAAAGATGGTATAAGGCTATCTCCAAAGACATTTATGGAATTCAGCTAAGATTTTACCTTCCTACTACTTTCATGTTTCACTCCTCAGGATTTTAGAAGAACACCTCTAGAACCATGAACTCTGGATGATTCACTCAAGCATTTACACTAACAACAGATTTTTGGTTGTTCTTCAGACAATCTGAAAACTTACTATAGTTTACAGTTCAAAGGTGGCAGCTATTTTAGAGTCGGGTTTGATTGACTCAAGGTAATCAATTACTGATTTAAAATTCCCTGAAAGAAAAGAGCAGTAGTTTATCCAGAAAAAAATAGCTTCTCTGGGTAATTGTAGAAGTCTGGGAAGAATGGCGTGGTGGATGATTATTGCAGAGAGGGAGAAACAAGTACTTGGAGTTTAAGAAGCACTGGCTATAGAATCTAAAAGCAAGGACAATCATAATTACACATTTTTCGGAATTGACCTATTTCTTCACCACCACCACATAAAGCGGAAGACGTATCAGGAATGAAGATAGGGACACCACTACAGATTCTATAGACATTAAAGAGAATAATATGAAAATTTTAGTGACAGCTTTATAGCAATAAGAACATCTTAAGATAAAATGGAAAAATTCCTTTAAAAATTGGCAAATTTACACAAGAAGCAATAGAAAATCTAATTACGCCCCTATCTATTAAAGACATTAGACTTGTAGTTTTCAAACCAACATCAAAAGGGAACTTTTGACCCAGATGGTTTTACTGGTGGATGCTATCAAACATTAAAAATAATAATAATCATCATCTTAAACTATTTCAGAAAATAGAGGAGGAAATATTTCAAACTCATTTCACTGGGCCAGTATAACCCCAATACCCAAACTTGACAAGAACATTACAAGAAAAAAATTATACATCAATATCTCTCATAAACATAGACACAAAATCGTCAACATAATATTATCAAAGGTAATCAAGTAATATATAAAGAAGGATAATTAATCATAACCACATAGGGTTTATCACAGGGATGCAAGGTTGATACAACATTCAAAAACCAATCAGTGTTATTCATACTATTGAGAGGATGAAGGACAGAATTCATGTGATAGCCTCAAAAGTGCAAAAAAATTTTGACAAAATTTAATACCCATTTATGATTAAAAAAAAACTTTCAGCAAACTATGGAAAAAAGGAACTTTCTCAACCCATAAAGGACATCTATAAAAAAAAAACTGTAGCTAATATAATACTTAATAGTGAAAGACTAAACATTTTCTCCTAAGATCAGGACCAAGGAAAGGATGTATGGTTTTACCACTCCTAGTCAATTCTGTACTACTGGACCTAGACCACACTATAAGGTAAGCAAAAATATAAAATAAAAGGGATATAGGTTTTTTTTATTAATTTGTATTCTTTTTCATTGAAGTATAGTCAGTTTACAATGTTACAATACTGTGTCAACTTCTGGTATACAGCATAATGTTCCAGCCATACACATATATACATGTGTTTGTTTTCATATTCTTTTTCATTATAGGTTACTATAAGATATTGAATATAGTTAAAAGAGATATAGGTTTTAAAGAAGGAAGGAAAATTGCTTTTATTTGCAAATGGCACAACTACATAGAGAAATCTAATTAGCTACTAGAAACTAACATGAATGAATTTAGGAGGGTCACAGGATTCATGATTCATGATTAATATATGAAAATTAGTTGTATTTCTACATACTAGCAATAAACAACTGGAAAGCTAAATTTAAAATGCCAGTAACTGTAGCATAAACTAAAACAAAATATTTAAGAAAAAATGTGCAAGACCTCTATGCTTAAAATTATGAAATGTTACTGAGAGAAATTAAACAAGATTTAGATAATGGAGAAATATACTGTATTCATGGATATTTATTATTAAGATATTGATTCTCCCCAAATTGCCTTCCCAGTCAAAATAACAGTGGCCTTTTTTTGTAGAAAGTGACAAGCTGATTTTAAAATTTAGGTAGAAAAGTACAGAACTTAGAATAACCAAAACAATTTCAAAAAAGAAGAACAATGCTGAAGGAGTTATGCTACCTGATTTTAAAATATATTACAAAGTGACAGTAATCAAGAAAGTATGGTACTGGTGGAAGAAAAGGTAAATAGATCAATGGAATCAAATGGAAGCAGTTTCTAAAAGAAGTCTTACACAGGAAAAAAAGTCTAAAACCCAGATCTGGCTTGAGGACATATGAAATACATTCATTTATTAATAATCTTTCTATTCCTATAGTGTCTTTCAGAGTTTCTGGTACATAGTTGGTGCTCATCAAACGTTTGTTGAATAAATTCATCTTAAGCACACTAGGGCAATAAGCCATTTGGCAGAAATTTAATTAATTCTCTGTGGTAAGTGACATTATCTTGTTATTTAAAAATAATTGAACTCCATCAATGTCAAAAATAATCATTTATATGCAAAAGCAGACAATGTGCATATGTCTTAGGAAGCTAAAATTAGTAAAACCTTTAAAATCCGTGGTAATATACTTCTTATGTCCTCTTAAAGATAAAATTGACCAAAATGGAATATATCAGGATGAGTTAATGTGAGTCCTCCTGGATGAAAGAAGGATATATATAGAATGAGATATTTTTTTCTCCTCTTCTGAGATGTCCCATTACATGCTCCCCTTCCCAGTACCAAGAGAAAAATTACATTCAATGTGGCATACTGTAGGCACTGCAAATGAACATTTCATAAGAATACATGCTGGACAAATTTTATCCTGAAAACAACTTCAGTTCAAATCCTAGTTAATTAATCTAATTTCACAGCACCATGCATCTTATTAGGCTTAGCCATTCGTCTTTGCCCAAAAGGGCTTGAGGTTTTGCTCTAGAGAATCCACAAATCTAATATAAAACTAAGGAAGGACAGCAATAAGCCATAATTCCGGCTTTTAAAAATTATTCATCCAATTGGCACAACACATAGGTGGAGCAGGCAGCTGTCTATATAGTGTCACTTCTGAGATATGTACAAAACCACTTTCCTCCCCACCCCCACAACTGCAGCTTGGCACTGATTCTGGCTTTCTCACCCTCAAGATTCATTCCATTGCCTTACAGGATTATCTGGAGAATTGCTCCATTAAAATGCAAATAAGCTATGTAGGAGGGGTGACACATTAACATACTCACAATAATTATCTGCTGCTATCATCCTATCAGGATTAATTTATCAACAGTCCAGCAGAAATAAAAGCCCTAAGGGTATCTAATGTAGGAAAGATACAGCTGAATGTGGGTGGAGCTAGGGGTGAGCTCAGATGCTGAAGCCTAGGTAGAGCAAGCACCATCGTGGGGTGGGGGTGGGGGGCGATTTGAGCAGCAAGAGGACAGCATTACTCCCTCAACCAGTAATCGTCCATTGGGTGCCTGTAACATGACAGCCACTGTGTTATCTCTAAGGCTAGAGACGAGAATAAATTCATTTTTCACCTTCCTCACAGACATGGAGAAGAATGGGTGCCTAGAAATAGAGAAAATGTGCCTCCCTCAAAAAATTGTGGTAAGGACTGAACGTGATAACATATGTTAAGTACTTAATATAGTGCCTGGCACGAAATAAGAGCTCAAAAAATGGTTGCTGCTATTATTTTATATTGGTTCTGGTACCAATTCCCGTGTAGCTGTGAGGGTGGGTCCCCTCACAAACAAGCACTGGTCAGGGCAGCAGCCGGCTGGGTGTCCTACATTTCATCTCAATGCTGACACCATCTACCCGGAGACAGCATCAAATTCCACAGGTTCAGACTGGGCCCCCTCCCCACTTGGGCCTGCAGTTGCAAGCCCAGGCCGTTTACTTGCGCTTCTCATGCATCAGCTACAGACTGGGAGGTTCCCATGACTTCCTCCTGTTGCCTGTGCTGACTGCCTGACTACAAACTGGAAGTTCCAAAAATCCCCTCCAACTCAGAATGCCAATGGTAAGTCCAGGTTGTCATCTGCACTTCTGATGGACCAGGTTCCCATGACCTACTCCTTGGACTTTCGAGGGCAGCTACAAGTCCAGGTTGTTACCTGTACTTCCGATCAACTGGCTATAAATCAGAGGTTCCTAAGACCCCCTCCTTGGGTTAGATTTATTTGCTAGAATGGCTCACAGAACTCAGAGAAACAGTTTACTTACTAGATTACTGGTTTATTATAAAAGGATATAACTCAGGAACAGCCAGATGGAAGAGATGCAAGGGTAAGGTATGAAGGAAAGGTCGCACAGCTTCCATGCCCTCTCCCAGAGAGCCGCTCTCCCAGCACCTCCACATGTTCACCAACCCAGAGGGTCTCTGAACCCCATACTTTTGGGTTTTTATGGAGGTTTTATTATATAACCATGATTAAATCACTGGCCTTTGGTGACTGAACTAAATCTCCAGCTCCTCTCCCCTCTACCCTAGAGATCAGGGGAATGGACTGAAAGTTACAGCCCTCTAGTCACAGGGTTGGTTCTCCTAGCAACCAGGCTCCACCTTTAGGTAAGGCCCAAAAGTCACCTCATTAACAAGAGACACCTTTATTGTTCTCATCACTTGGGAAACTCCAAGTGTTTAGGAGCTCTATGCCAGGAAAAGTGGACAAAGACTAAATATCTATTTCTTATCATAAATCACAATATCACAATTATCTATTACCACTGTGACAGTTAACTAAAGAAGAATTTCTAGACATGAAAGGCAATGATGAAATAGTTCCAAAGCACATAAAATAATATCAAGAAGGGATTTCATGAAAGAGATAGGATATTTAAGATATGATCATAAAATTAATGAGAGCTATTATATATTAAACATATCCTATGTCTTGGGCACTGCGCTATATGCATTTTTTATTCACTTCTCATTCAATTCTCACAACCCCTCTACCAGAAAGGGACTTTTATTCCCATTTTATCCACGAGGAAATTGAGGTTTATAGAAGGTGAAATAACTTGCTCGCAATCACACAGTAAGTGGAAGAACTGTGATGTAAATTAAGTAGAATGTAGGTGGTTTCAAGAGGTAAAGATGGAAGCCCTCAGAGAGGTCTCTAGGCAGAGGGAACAGTATGAGCAAACGCAGCGAGGTGGGAATATGCTGAGGTTATTCACAGAATGTTGAGTGGGTCTGTTTGTCTAAAGTGGAGGGACAGAATAGGACAGCATGGCGTGATAAGGTTAGAAATGTAGATTAAAGCTGTATGATTTGGAGTTTTGTTGTTGTGCAAAGGAGTTTGAACATAATTTGGTAGACTTGCCATATTGGAAAAAAGGGTATGAAAAGAGAGATGGGAGACAGGCGGGTTTCACTCCTACTTAAGAATTTTGTACAGGACTAGCCACTGAAAAAGTGACACTTGGTACCTGTTCTGTGTCTTCCATGAAATATCTGGAATATTTCCCAGCAATTATCTTTTTTTCTTCCCAAAGGAGTGGCCAGTGCAGGAATTTCTGGCCAGTCATAGTGAGAGATGGATAAAGTTGGGGGAGAGCACTTCCCACCCCAGGGAAGGTCGTGTACACTTAAGGTTGGCTCTGCTCTCTTCTGGATCTGTATATTTGTGAGAGTTCAAGCAGTGTGGGTGTATGTGTGTATGTGTGTGACAGAGAAAGAATTCAAATTCATGCAGCAAAGTGGTTCTTGTGACAATTTCTATCATAATTTTCAGTCAAATGATTGATGGAAAAGGGAAATTTGTACTGCTTATCATCCTGCTCTGACAATGATATGATAGTTAAGTTTCCCGACTTCACATTCTTCTATTATAAGCAGCCAGTATCACTAAGATCCCACACTTCATGTTCAATGTTCCCTCCTACCATCCCTGAATCTGGGACCAATTAGACAAGTGGAATAATTTTTAAAAAGCTCTAAGTGATTGGAGTGTCTGGCATCAAATCAGCTTTGCTGCTGGACGTACGCTAATCCTGTGAACTCTTAGTATTTCAGTATTGCTCCTTTACAGTTAAGCCCCATCCTTGATCCTAATTCCGGGAACCAAGTCTTTGCCTTGCCTTTCTTGTAACTCCCTGGCCTAAAACTACAGTTCCTCCTGCTAGGGGAGTGTCTTCACTCCAGTCCTTCTGGGGAATGGAAACCTGGCTCTGAATCTCAGGCTCAACCATCTCCTGGTAGCGATAGACCTGACATTTAGTGACTACCACAATACCTAAATATCTGCCATTGGCCTTCTCTGTTACATGTTAAACTTGCTTATTAAGATTTTTATTTACTGCTCGACTTCCCTGAGCATGTCTAGACTACCTTTTGTTAGTTCCCTACAGCTAAGACCTTCCTGGGTTATTACTTGTAACGCTCTGTCTAGTCCCTCTCCATCTGTCTGGCTTCCAGATTTTGGCCATTTGTTTGCCCTCACGGCTCGTCATGTTCCACTCACAATAGGCAGAGTTAGTGGCTTTGACTCAATGCTACAGCAAAACTTTCGCTCA
The DNA here is from genome assembly GCF_048564905.1 of Vicugna pacos. Lineage (NCBI taxonomy): Eukaryota > Metazoa > Chordata > Mammalia > Artiodactyla > Camelidae > Vicugna > Vicugna pacos. The sequence goes on from NC_133023.1 coordinate 87,239,061, forward strand.
CAATTGGTGTAAGCTAAGGCTTGACAAACTCTCTTTTTTCCCCTCCAACCATCTCAGTCTATAGTGCTCAATAAATATTAAGTAACAATAATATAGTATGGAGTACAAGTATCTCATTAAATAAATCACAGAAATGTCAACCCACCTGTCCCAAATTGAAAGAATTTTATGAAAAATATCTTCAGCTTTAGGCTTAGTTTTCTTATATTCATTCATAACAAGCTGTAAAGAATATAAATGAACTAGTATTTCATAAGGATGAATTATGAGTAGGATTCAATTAAAATTTTTACTTTTTCTGAGATACTCAATTATTCACCCAATTGCCAGAGTCCATATACTCAGAAGCCTTATTTTGCATCCTGTTACATAATTCATGTTCAAACATGGTTAACCCTTGATAATCCCTGTTAATGGTGATGAACAAAAAAACATTTCACCAACAATAGTATATTACTCAAAACCTAAATCCACTGAGCTCTGGGAATACATTATATGATGCTTCTACCCCACTCCCACACAAACATTTATTGACCAGTGGCTATAGACAAAATATATTCCAGTTGAGGATGAGAGGAAGCTATTTCAGAAAAATCTGGGTGGAAAAAATGAAGTCACATGACAACTAAATACAGACAATTCACAAAGATAAGAATAAACATTTTTCAACAAAAATTAATGAAATTAACAAATGTCCAAAACATTCATTATGCTGAAAAATCAGATTACAATATAATATTCTTCATGTAAGTTTATTTCCCCAAATGTGCATGCAAACACAGGTCATTTCTATAGCTGTGCCGTCCCACTAGTCACATCTGAGACTCCAAAACAGAAGCAGTGGCAACATCGATAAATGGAACAGGAAGGAACATCCACAAAAACAGTAACTTCTATTCAGTTCCACTAGTAGAACAATAAATCACATGCTTTAAAGAGTGTGAGTACAAAGTGTTTTTATTCTCATCAAAGTAGTATGTATATCTGTGAATTTTAAAGAGAAGTATTTAAGCATTAACCATAAAAGGAAATCATGTGGTACTGTTACAAGCATATTTAAGTTCCTTTCGAAAATTTTTCCCCAATACTTTCAATTTGCTGACGTGGGTTTCTGAATTTCATTTTTCTTTAAAATGCTTAATGTTTTTATAGAAACATCACAAACAACCTTTCACAGACTAAACTGTTACTTATTTGGAAGGAAAAAATAAAACAGAACACTGTTCTTTATTTAAAAAAATAAGCTGAAATATGTACATTTTTAGACATTTAAAGCTAAGTGACATAGTAAAGAAAATTTATGAAATGCTTTTCTGGAAAAACTACTTATAGAAGGTTTTTATTTTAAACTAATAAGTGGACTCTTAATAGTGAAAGCTGAGAATTGTGCATATTCTTCAGAAAATCCAAGTTATAATCCTGAAGTACTATAATCATCTAATAGGTGCCTGATCTTTCAAATTCTTTAATCCTTCTCCATATTAACTTTTTGACCTAGCTTTTTGCAAACGCTCTTAAGTCCCTGAAAATATTTCAGTGACACAAAAACCTAATTTATTGAGGCTGCCCTATGTTAGCAACTATCTTACAGATGTAGTTGGGTTCTGAGTAGTCCATATGAAAACATACGTCTAATACAGCACTCCTAAAATAGATATTCCAGTCGAAAGTCCAATTTTATTTTCTGGATTTCAGGATTAGAAACCTAACAGCTGCTTACCAACAGATTCCATGTTAAATCAGGAGGGGATTTACTGATTCCATTACAGCTAAAAGGCAGATAACCAAAAAAACCCACAAAAAAACAAAAACCAACAAAACAAAAAACCACCACCACCACCAACCAACCACTTTTAACCTTTCAGAATAATATAACTGCACCTTCAAATGCAATTCAACCCCATATTTCATTCATCATGAAATTCTCACTTTCTCAGAATCCCCGTTATGGTAGGCAATATATACTCATCAAATAAACAATTTCAAAGGTACAGGAGGCCAATCAACCACTCAATCGTAGATCAGTAAGTACTGTTTATAAGCTTAGCACTGTGCCCGGCACTCTGGAGGATGTATAAGTGAATAAGATGCAGTCCTTGCCCCCTTAGCCATTATGATCCTATTGAAAAGATCTGCCTGTGTGAAACATTTATCAACTAGCCACCAGCATCTAGCACTTAGCCTCAAAGAAAGGAGAGAAAGCCTAGAAGAGACTATATTAAGGAAAACTTTCAAGAAAGGGTGGGATTTCACTAGACTACCTATCCTTTAAAGGATAGGGAGTTTGAAAATCAGAGAAGTATGAGGACAGCAGCTTGATTAAAGTATAAAGGAAGCTGGGAGAAGGAAAAACACACTTGGTTTATTAAACAACTACTTTCTACAGGGAACGTACAAGGGAATTTATGAAAGGAAAAGGCAAATTGGGACCAGAATGGAAGGCCTCAAATGCTAGTAGATTAAGGAGCTTGAATATGAGCCAATAGCAATTACAGCCGTATTCCATAAACCTCTCCAAAGCACAACTTTAGCTGAGAGTGCCATTTGTCTATGGGCCTGAGATACAGTTAATTCCAACTCTTCAAGGTGAAAATGAGATGAATAATGGTGCAGAATATGGTAAGTATAATTAATTAAAGGAAGAAGGTCTTTCAATTTTATGTTGGGACAACTGGATGCTCGACAATAGAAATGAAATCCAAATGGCAGCAAATAAATTGGATCACAGGCGAGTCCAACCCAGATTAAATAAGGGTCCTCCTAAATCTCACTTTAAAACCAAATGTCAAGTATCAACAAACACAGATGTACATAGTGATTTGCTTTTTCATTACTTTGTGTAATGAGAAATCTCAAAACGCAACATTATTCTGCAGAGACAAAAGGTCTCAGTTTAATGCTCTTTAACATTACTGGTGCGCTCTCATCATGGATGCTTCCATTAATTTAGGTCAAGTGAATGATAAGAACTTTTTTGACAATGTGCTCTGTCAAATGCCAGAGTCTTGAATTCCCTGGCACATTTAGCGCCAGGTGTGAGGCAGTGGTTCTGGACACCAAAAGAAGACCCAGAGGAGACCTGAACACAAATTGGTCTGTAATTTTCAACTTTAGATCTGCTTGCTCCCTTGTCCCATTTTCAACATGGATAGTAAGGTTGTTCAAGTAGAACAACCTCTGACCATTTTTTAAACCACTCTGGAAAGCCTCCATCTCCTAAACCATTCTGTTTTCATCTATGTACAAGGTCAAGGCAGTGATCCCTGAGTTTGTTTATTAACAGCATCAGTTGTCCATGTTCGTTTTAGAAGGGGTGAGTTTTTCAATTGCTTCACCTGTGATTCTGTATTATGGCCAATCACCATGTGACTTCAAACTGCAGTTTCATTTTAGAAAAACATTAGGTTTCCCACAACTATTTCCCTTAAGTGCCTTCCAGGTTGCTGCTAGTTCTTCAATGTAGCTCATTATGGTATTATTGTTACTTATTAATGCAATTTACATGATGCTAGATATCATAAAGATGTATAGTCTCTGATTTCAATGAGTGTAACAGGATATAAGCATTGAAACTGGCTTCAAGGGGTTTAAAGTTGGAACAGAATTAAATAGGAAGCCACTGAAAGGCTTCAAGAAAAGGAGTAAGCTCGAAACAGATAAAGATGATTTTAGCAGGAATGTTGTGCATGGTCTCTTAATATAAGACGACTGGGGTCCAAAATATGAAATGTGACCATGGGATTTGAGAAAAGAGGGTAGACATGAAAAAGGATTTCCAAAGAACCAACGTGAATAAAACCAAAAATAACAGCTAATATTTACTGAGTATTTACTGCATGGCAGGCTCAATGTGTAACTGCTTTCTGTGTATCCTCATTTAGTCTTCATAGTATCCTATGGGAGGGGCCTTATTATAACCATTTGACTTATAGGAAAAGTGAGGCACAGAGAACTTAAGTTTCCTGAAGTTAAATGACAGACTGAGGCATGAGGTTACATCCAGGTTGAGGCAATAAGACTTGGATACACAATCTAATACATGTCTCCTGAGAACCCAACAATCATGGAGCATTTTTAACAATTCAGCAGAATTAATACAAACAAATTAGGACTGTCTTGTTCAAAGCAGTCACTTTAGGGAGCCATACACTTATTACACTGCTGCAAAAATTTCCAGAACGCTTCTTTAGTGACTGTGTTCTAAACCTGAAACACACTCTGATCCTATGCACTAGTGGAAAGCTTCTAGCCTTGAAGTGAAGTTTAAATTTTATAAATACCTAAAAAAAAAGTTGAAATAAAGTCTGTCAAATAAAGTGAGCTATCAAGCTACATAGTTTGACCTGAGATCAAAAACATGATGTGACATGAAGAAATGAGATGGAATTTTTCTCTGAAAGCATTCCCCCCAAATTCTGGAGCAGTGGCAGCATCTCTAAAATCAGCAGTAACTTCCCTACAAGAAAACCTGACTCTATAAACTCTGGTTCTAGTACATGTATTCGTATTAAAATGCAAATGTTTATACTAAAATTAAGAGGCTATACATTTTGCATCACCCATTTTATGTAAGACCATTAGAGAGTAATATTCCTACATATGAGATATCCAAGCACATATACATTATAAGTGCTATGGGTATTCAAATTATGTGGAGCTCAACATGGACTAGGCTAGTTGACAACAGCTTTATGGAAGGAAGTAGGGGATGACTTGGTCTTGAAGAATGAGTTAAATTTCAATAAGTGAGGGAAAAGATCTTCTGTGTAGGGGAGAGGAATTTGACTTTATGAGTTAATAAAAGTGGACTTGAAAAAAATTCTAATCCATATGAAATAGAAGCCCTCCTGAAACCCATTTTGTTGATGTTTACATCAACAAAAGCAGATGTTAATATTAGAGAACAGAGAGAGACATAGCTAGCACAGCGGACCCTGATTACAGGGGGAGGAGGATTGCCGAATGAATGCTAGCTGGGGAGTCTGAGCTTGATCTAAAGTTAGCCTATTATCCCTCCACCTGTGATTTTGTAAGTTTCAAGGATCCGTCAAGGCCCACTAATAAATGTCTTGCTCTACAAAGGCAATTTAAGAAAAGAAAAGAAAAGTAACACGGATACTTCAAATTCTCTCTCCCTTGAGAAAAGGCCCTCCCACTGACCTTGCTTTAAAGACAGGGCGAGCTGGCAAGATCTGGCAAGATCGAAAAGGGGCCATCAGCAGAGTGTAGATAAGCTTTTAGAAATGCCTTATTGGCTTTCAAAAGGATGAACAGGTTTTCGGGTAGAATTTAGTAAATGCACAGAATTCTTTTTACCAAGTATGAGCTTCCTGGCTATTGGATAATTATTTTCTCTATAAAATACAGCCCTAAAAAAATTCTTGCTATTTCCTTAATTAAAGTAAATACTTATTTATACTACTCTACTGAAAATCTTTAAAATGCAAGATAATAATGAATCCCATTTTGCTGTGTATTATAAATCATATTAGTAACTTCTGGTGCTCTCCAGGTTTAATAGGTGATAGTTTGTTATTCATATTCAGCATAAACTAAGTCATTGAAATTACAAATTTACAAGTAAGCTACAAAAATTATGCTTGTCTTCAAGATTATGGTTTTAATAACTGAAAATACCACCTGACCTAGAGCAACAAAAATGGTGCAACTTGAAGGTTCATCTGAAATTCATGTTGAGAATAACACTGAACACTGGGACTATCTTTTTATTAATGTCAGGATATAAAAATATAGAATAAATCAACAAAGAAAAGTTACATTGTTTTGTGGGATTTATATTTTCAGAATTCCTTTCAAAGCATCATATTTCCAAAATGCACATGTTGTAAATATGAGAGAAGCCATGTTAACATCGAGAGTCTCACATGAACAGAAGCTGTTTGCCTTAATATCAAAATAATAAGTCTTTTTTTTTGCACTGAGTGATAAACTGTATGGAAAATTCTAAACACTGTTTTAGCCTGCTTTTTCATATAAAATAAGAAGTGACCATGTACATGTTATATTTGTTGCACCCAAACGGCTTCTCGCTGGCCAGCAAGCCCAGCCATCTAATAAGTATATTCTGAAATAAAACCTTCCCCGAACTCAACTTGAGCTGCTGAGTCTGTGAGGTTGAAGGTCCTGTTTCCAGTTTTTGAGGCTTCCTAAGGCTTCTAATCACAACCAGAGACTGACTCCACCGGAATTCAATTTACTGTAGTTGAACTAGCTCGCTTCCCTGCCCCATAACTTGCTTCAATCCAAATTAGTGTCTTGATTAAATTTTAGAGGGAACTTTGCTTACAAGCCTGCCAGGGGCTTGCCTGCCATCCCAAAGTGTATTCTAGTCATCCCATATATGCAAGTATGACCGTGTTTTTATTTTTATTTTTATTTTTATTTATTTTTGTACTTTCAATCTTTTCAAATTCTGCTATATACTTGAAAGGATTCTTCTACATACACATTTATGGGATGAGGGAGGGGATTCAAGCATCAGAAAAAGTGAATGATGTGGATTGGCGCAAACACCCCTCTAGCCTCCCTTGCAAGATAATAGGAAGCAGGGCACATCATAGCTAGTTACCTTTTATCATCTCCTCTGGTCCCACAATACCCTTTCTATGTGAGATAAGATATACTTAGCTGACTCTGTCAGGTGAGATTCACTGACAGAAAAGATAGTCTTAGGACTGTTTTCTAGATTGCAGTTTCTTCGTCTGTAAAATGAGGTAGTTAGGACTAAATGATGTCCAAATTCTTTTCCCTGCTTTATCCATCTATGGTTTAACTCACTTTAAATCTGCTCCATTATTTGATTTAATGATCTACACACATCTAGAAAATTATCTTCAACAAACATATGATAGGCACTGGGGAGACAAAGAGGTCTAGGAGTAAAAGGAGGCTAGAAACCTAGTTAGAGAAATAAGATTATGTCCATAACAAGACACAAAACAATGCAGGGTAGGAAAAGGCTCAGCATGGGTGCACAGAGTGAAATCTCTAAACCTCTACTCCTACCAGTCCACAATGGACCCAGAAGTAAGCAAAACAATACCCTCTCATTGTGTTGAACCACTGTGATTTGAGGGTTGTTTCATACAGCAGTATTACTTACCCTGAATAACTTCATATATATATATATATATATATATATACACACACACACACACACATACATACCTCTACATACACCTTTACCTCTACCTCTTTTTGTCTAGACACACAATCAATTTGGGCCATAAGATGAGAGACTACTGCTTATCAGGAAGGTATCTATGACCACCCTCCTCCAACGACTAAATTGATCACACTGGGGACTAGAGGTATAGTTACAGCTATTTAATTTTCTTCCGTCCTAGACTATAAGCCACAGGAAGGCAGAGGTTATGTCTTTTTTATTCATCACTGTATTCTCAGTACCTGGTGCCTGGATCATAGTAGGTGTCCAGGAAATATCTGTTTAATGAATGAAGGAGGGCTTAAATTACATAGTGCTTCTCACCTGGGCTTCCTATAGCATCCTGTCCTTGTACTGTCATTGCCTCTATCACTTTGTATTGTTATTGCTGTATATTGTCTGTCTCCTTTAGAGAGCAAGGTGCTCAATAACTATTTGTTTAATCAGGGTCTGAGCTTGGTGAATATTTTTAATACTGTAAGCGGAGAACACCTTCTGGGGCCAACAAAAGAGCTGTTGCCTTGTGTACTTAAAGGCCCTCAGTTAGACCTGTCCTCTGAGTCACTTCCTCTTCCCCTGAGTGATTGAGGGTCCTTTCCTGCTTAAGACAAAGCTCAAAAATGTCTTCGTACCCCCAAATCTTGTGGACCTTGTCCTTGTCCATCACAAACTTGCCTTTAACCTGCCATAGACTGAATGCCTGTTTTTTTGCCAGAATCCTCAGTATCATAAGAATTGCGGTGGCCAGGAACTGGGGGATGTGGGAAATGAGAAAGATGTTGGTCAAAGGGTTCAAACTTCCAGTTATAAGATGAATAAACTCTGGAGGTCTGATGTACAGCATGGTGACGACAGTTAACAATATTCTATTGTGTACCTGAAATTTGCTGAGAGTAAATCTTATGTGTTCTCACCACACAGAAAGGGTAAGTAACCATGTGAGGTGATGGATGTGCTAATTAGCTTCATGGTGACTCAAGGTATTCTCAAGGAATACGTATATCCAATCACATGTTGTACACCTTAAATATTATACAATTTTTGTTTGTCAACTGTACCTCAGTAAAGCTAAAAAATAGCCTCAACATTTAGTAAGCCCTTTCCAAATGAGTTTCTGTTAGAACATTTCATATAGATTTAGATGAAAATCAAGTAAAAGAAGAAAATGAACTACTTCCATAAGACTGGCTCCCTAATTTTTTCCTCTTTACTAGACTCTGTTGTAGCAACTGCCAGATAAAGACCCAGAAAATGGGTCCTTCCTTAACAAACCCAAGTGATTCTATTAACTAATTAAAAGGTCTCTGGTTTCTACAATTCACTTCTTCATAAATTGCCTTAACTCTTGACTGTCCCAAGAGATTTCTTAAATGGGACTGGGAATTTTTCACAGTCCTAACTGCTCTAGAATTGAAGAAATTAAAAGTAGGCAGGAAAGAAAATGCTGTAAATGGTAAAACCTACTGCAATACTGATGCAGTGCACAAAGTGAGAACATGCCCTTGATTTGCCAGGACAGCACCAGTAAATCCCTTACGACATCTGTCGTGATCAGAAACAGCCATGGTCTCTAGGAAGCCAAAAGCTTCTGCCACTTTTTGATGGGGCAACAGAAACAGGGAGAAGGTTTCAGGAAATTATCTGTGATGCTATGCCTAATCCTGTGTTTCCATGAACATTTGGGAAGAATTTGTGCCAAGTGTTAGCATAAAAAGTGAAATATGATCAACAAAACGGCCTTCCTCATTAAGAAATGTAAGAATAGAGGGTTATATTGCTTTGCATTAGAATACATATATAATGCCAAGTATGCAATTAGAGAAAAGTTCCCAAATTTCCATTTCCTCATCAATTTCCCTCTGTATGGAAATAATCTCCTCTTCTCTAATTCAACAAGGTAATAGTGGAATGCAGAGCTTTGTGAATTCCTCTGAAGGAGCTTGATTTAGGATTTTATTTTCAAGTTATAAGGTGATAGCCACCTCTGTCATAAAGCCTCAAGGGAGAGAGTTTGGGCTACTTTTTAAGTTTTGGAAGTTTCAGCCTGATGCCTGTGAGTTCCTTCTGCTTTTTACCAAAACTAAGAGGAACGTTTCTACTTCAGAAACCAGTTCCTTGTTAAATAGCAACTGAACCCAAACTCTGTGATCCAGTAACTTGAGTGCTTTTATATATGCTGCAGGCATGGAGATGGGAGGGGATTCATCACCCCCAGATAAACAGACCCTGCTAGAGAATAGCCTTGTTACAAAAACGAAGATAATAAGCCATTCACAACAATTCGAAGGATGTGTCTAAAAATACCTGCACAATGAAAGGTTCTCACCGCATGCTGTAAGCATGCCTTTTGTGGATGGGACCATTGTGCCGTGAAGGCTGTCTGACACATTCTCAGTGCCTACTTCAATCTACTCCACCTGTGTAAACAATGCTCTAAAGATGGAGAAGCAGGATGTTAAGTCAACCAATGATACACTCCCTGTTAACCTTTTCCTATTCGTATATTTAAGAGAGAATTTACACAATGCCAATGATGGCAACAGAGTTTTCATATCGTACTTCAATCTATGTAGATCAACACAGTAAGTTACAGCAGTGGTTTAAAAACCTGAACATGCATCAAAATCATTTGGGGGGCTCGTTACAACACAGATTTCTAGATTCCACTCCCAGTTTCTGATTCAGTGAGTCTGGGATAGGACTTGTGGATTTGCATTTTGGACACGTTTCCAGGTAGTGTCCATGCTGCTGGCTCAAGGAACACACTTTGAGAATTACTGTGATAAAGCATGGTCATAATGAGCTTAAGGTTTTAAGCTCAAATATCATTTCAGTCAGTTGGTTCAGAGGAAAATTCTGATGTGACCAGATTTGACAGTTCAACATATGTCCTTGGTTACAGGGAGGACAAGATGGCAAAACAGGCATGCTTCTTTGTAATCTTACACCCGGTTCTGTAAAGTCATGCAAACATGTCTAAATGGTAATTGCAGCTTTACATACGAAGAGCATACCAGTTTTTTAAAAGTGTCTTAAACTTCTACTTCTGAAAATTTTTGTACACTAAAAATAGGATAGTATAATAAACATCCACATACTTACCAACCTAGATTGAATAATTAATATTTTGCTAAATATGCTTTATTTATCTTTTTAGCTGAAGCATTTTAAAGTAAATCCCATAAATCTCTCTCCCCTAAATAGTTCTGTATATAAAAAGAACATAATCTTTTATATTATACTTTTGCTTTCAAATTATTTAAATTTCTACTATTTTCTCAACATCTACTAAGTATTTAGCACAAGAGATCTTTTTTCTTAAGACAAAGAAATTTAAGAATCAAATATTCAAAAGACTGCTCCAAGATACCAGGACAAGTTTATAACAGAACAGAAACGATGTGTCCCTTTTCTGTGTCAGACACTGGGCTAGGCACTAGGAATATGGTAATGACAATTTGCCTGCCTCTTAGCTCCACGCTCTTTCCAGGAAACTAAGCTGCTGTTCATAATTCATTCCAAAATATACTGAAAGAAATTAGACTAGGTCAGCGTTAGCCAGAGAGCATTCAACGTAATACTTATTTTTCAGAAGGCTAATAGGTGTAACACATGCTCACAAAAAGGCTTCTATGGTCAAATAAGTTTGGGAAACCCTGAGTCAAATAAACAGGTTTTTTACTGAACTTTATAGAGCCTCTAATTAACTAATAGACATTGGGAATCTCAAAGATAATATGCAGTATTTCTCCATCGTATTAAACGATAAACGTTTGATTGTTGTTGTTGCTGTGTGTGTATATGTGTTATGTTGTTTTTGTCATTTAAGGAGTATCTAGAAAACATGTTTTGATAAAAGCTCCACTAGAAGAATCTTAGGGTTTGCTTTACTTTACATGCTCAAGAAAACTTTAAAGGAAAAATGTGATATTCCAGTGGTAGAAACTAAGAACAGGTTCCTGTCCACTTTCAAATATTAAAATAAGACTACCCATGTAGAAGTGAATTGGCTCCTTACAACTTTGAAGTATTAAAGTAGATTTTCAAATTAAATATATTTATAACTGTACTTTAAAATAAAAGCTTCATATAATTATAATAATTTAATCACATCACCATACCCAGAGGCAGGTTTTTTAGGTTGTAATAATTTAATTAAAGTGTTCTTTTTGATATATATCTTGATAATCTCATTGTAGTCAATTGGAAGTGACTTAGATATGCACAGAATAGTATAATAATTATATTTGCAAAAAAACTCTAAATCAAGTGAGAACTATATTTTATGTGAACTATAACTTGTTATCCCTAAAATCAATTTAAATGAAGGCTAGAGGAAGGAAACAGGAAAACACTGATATGGTACAAGACCAAAGGTGGATGTGTATGAGCGAAACAATTCACAGATAGTAGCTGAGGTCATCTGGTATCTAGCTGATCGACTAACATGGAATTGAAGCTTTATTCAAATATATACAAGATGGCTAGAGTAACAAGCTTGTCAAGCATCTGATTTACAAAACAAAATTATCAACCAGTTATTTTCAAAATATCTAAAAATTGAGCATTGTGTAGATTGACAACCTAGTTAACAAGCAATATTTCACTTTTTCTATGGATGGTTTTTTTAATCAGGAAGACAGAGCCCCAAAATATTCAATATCTACAATTCTGTCTATTGCTAACTGAAGAAGCTTCATAAAAGTCCTTTATGAAGTTAATTAATCTTCCTACACCTTATTGTCCTCATCTCCAAAGCAGCTGGTAACCTTTTCAGATGTTCTATGATGATAAACAGAAAAGACAAAACTGCCTCAAAAATCAAGACGTCTAGTCAAATGGGGGTAGGTAATCATAAATAAAGAGTAACTACAAAATGATTGCTTTAGGTAAGGATTTTAGACATTTTATCTAAGTTTTATTGCCGTAGAAATTTTGTTTCAAGACAGACTATGCATTTTAAAGTGAGCCTGATAAATATCTTAGTATTTAATTTTAATAGTTATCAGTGCTTAATCCCTTGATCTGCAATAACCTTAAAATACATAATTCATATTACAGTAACCAGTAAAGATCCTGATTATTCATTTCTGCCTTTCGTTAACATGAAGAACTAATATTGGATGTCTAATTATAGTAAAATGGTGTTTTTACACCTTTCTACCAAAAAATTCACTAGGTAATTTGTGTTTTCCTTTATTTAGGAAACCAGGATATACCACAATGATAAATGATGGTCTGCTCTTGAGTGATATTATGTGATAAACTCAGAAATCAGTTTAAGTCTGGTATTTATTTTAGGTTGATTAAATCAAGGGGTAAAGATTTCTTTGTCATAGTGATCTCCAACTTGAAAAAAATCACAAAGTCTTAGTTAACAGGCAGGCAACAGCCTAACCAGATTTAGTGTATGAACCCTGGGCTGCTACAGCAGCTCAGCAAGTTTAATCCACAAGTGAATGATACAATACAAAACACTGTTATTATATATTTCTTTGCATGATGCTAGAACTATCATTTGGGTGCAAATAAAACAAATATCTATAAAGAGAATTAATACATATCTCTAAACTTCTTTCCTAGAGCTATAATTGCCTAGATATTAATCCTCCCATAACAACTTCCTCCTTTAAATCTTATAGTTCATATATCGATAGACACTTGAAGCACAGAAATGTGCAATATCATTTTTTAAATTAATTCAATAGAAATAAAAGTAAACTATGATTTATAATAAAGAATATGATCTGATCCTCAACAGTTTAACCAGGCATCTCTCCACTCTGAGTTTTAGCTTCTTCATCTGCAAAATGGGAATAGCATGATAGTACCCCTGTGCTGAAAAGATAAACGTGAACAAATGCAAGGTATTATAATGTTACACTTGTTAACGATAAAGGCTTTTCAGATTTGCATGTGTCCATCTTTAAAGGCAGCAATCTTCCGCTTATCTCTAAAGGGCCGGTCAACTTAGTGGGTAAAAATAGAAGGTAATAAAATTTCTTAAAAGGCAAAGTATTTCTTTGTTTTCATATGGATCAGTGGTTTCCAAACTGAAGCTTTCTATCTCTACAACAGAATAAAAAACGATTATTTTGTAATGCATATTACAATAACTGTATAATTACTACTTAACTTTTGTTGAAGTTACTCTTTGAGAAACACTGATTTAGCAAAAAAGAAAAAGAAAAATTTAAATGGGTACCTTGAATGAATACTTGACTTTTCACTGATTGGTTTTGGCATCTCATAGACCACTGATTCTCAACGGGGGGCTTAATTCTCTAGGAATAGATTTCAGAATCTCTGGAACAAGTTATATGGAGTGTTACTTGAAAAGGCACACTTACTATTATAATTTTATATTTGTAAAATGGAAAAGATAAAATATTTTCATAAAAGAATCTACAGAAAATAACACTCTCAATGGAATTCAGGGACATAAGTTTTTATGTTTCTTAAAAGGAGATATGTGTTTGAATAGGTTAAAAAATAGTTTGAAGGTTTAGCCCTAGCTCCCAAAAGGCTCTGGGGAAAGTTTTCTGTTGTGGCTGGATCACCAATCTGTTAACAGGTCCTGTAAACTGCTAGCATTAGCAACTGGCCCACAGTGATGCTCTGAAGACTCACTAACGTACAGTAAAGAGGATGGTGAAAAAAGCAATCACCACAACTATTAAAATCAAGCAATGAAGAGCAGCCAATCAAAAAGCAAATCAAGACAACCTTGGGTGTTTTGCATGACGGATAATCTAGGATTGCCAGATTTAGGTAATAAGTCCCATTTGGGACATACTTATACTAAAAAGAAATATTAATCACTTATCTGAAGTTACAATTTACTGGATATCTTGTATTTTATCCGGCAACACTTAGTGAAACCTTTCCTCCAGCGTATCAATAAGATAACACTTCCCAAAGGATTATGCAATATATCAGAGCAAGCAATTCGACTTGATCATTTATTCAAAAAACGTTCTTGCTCTCAATGTTGCCCAACAGCTCTTTAATGAGAAAAAGCTGTTAGTTCCAGCTGTCATAGCTGAGATCCAACCAACGGTAGGCACAGCAAGTAAAAACTGACCTCTTTATGGAGGAATCATTATTAACCTTAAAAGCTCCATATATATGCTTTGATACATCTATACTTTCTTTTTTTTTGAGGATGCAGCCTTATATTGGGACAGACTCTAAGTAGCCACGCACCTACTCAACCCAAGATATCGGAAATGAGGATTGAGGAGGCAAGGTAAATTAATTAGAAGAAACAAGGTACTGTAAAGGAAAGGGCAGAGAGTAGACAGGGATTCAAGAGAACAGAGTTCTTTTCTCTTCTAACATGAACTTGTGTGATCATGTAAAAGTCATTTCACCTCTTTGGGCCTCAGGTTCAAACATAGTAAAAGTAGTAAGTTAGACTGGGGGCACTCATCAATTGTTTGAGACACTCCTCTCAAGAGGCTAGTAGTCCACTATGCTTCTGAGTCGAATATTCTACAATTTGCATTTTGAAATGTATTAATTCTCTTTATAGATATTTGTTTTATTTTCACCCAAATGATAGGTCTTTGAAGTTTGCATCCTTTCTTTAGAGTGTGTCACAACTGCAATGTTAAAGTGTAGGTAACCTTTTGAATATTGTTTTATTAAGAATTACTTAAATTATAGGTCACATGTAAAGCAGTTTAAAGGCCTTATTGACAAGCATATCTGTACAGACTATGGGTGAACAGATCATAGCTTGTCAGTTCAGCTTGGATGAAAACATACAATTAACAGATTGAACAAGCAATATAGATGTTTTCCATCAACCTTTGACAAATGAAAGGTAAGCAGAGCTGTATGCCTCTCATAAATTGCTGACTTTGTTATGCTGAGGCTTGTGTTATATTGAAAATGCTTTACATCTATGAATGGAAAATGAAAATCCTGTCAACCATAGCCAAATGTGTTGTGCACATAAGACGATGTGCACTACCTCACCGTAGACATAAAGTCAATGGACACCCCACAAACCCAGGCCAGTGCAGGTGAGCATTTAAGCATTAGTGCCCGGGAGGCTCAAAAACAAAAACAAAAAAAACAAAACAAAAAGTAAAACAAACAAACCACCACCAAATTGCAAATTTACACTATGACTAATTCTGTGTTCAAAGAACAATTCTCCTTTTAAAAATAAAAAAATAACGTTGATATTTACACATGTTGAGTTACTTTGAAAAGAGGAAGCAAAAAGCCTAAATATGGCTAATCATGTGTGATACTATATAAAATCAATCATCTCCTCTATTTTTATCATAAATCATGATGAAGTTTCAGATGGAAAATTTTGCTGAGAATTTTTCCTAAAGTAGCATATATTAAAGCATCCTTCTTTATCAGACAGAAATATGTGGTCTGCTGTGGATATTAATTAGTATTCAAACACTTATAATTCCAGGTATAGTTTAAGAAGGAATGGTGTAATGAAATGAGCCATTTGGAAATCTGGGACAAAAAGCCTGAATTCAAGGCCCTCTGTGCACAATTACTAAACTGTTCTCTGAGTGGCTTTGGATAAGCTACTTGATCTCCCTGAATCCCAAGTCTTCTTCTCTATAAAATTGGGATATCATTACATTAGGACCCACACCAGATGAGGTTCAAATGGCGTATGTGTGAAAACATCTCTTAAGTCTAAGAGTTATAAAATGATAATCATAATCAATAAAATCCATGTTACAATTGTCCCTTGTAGATGTTTTTGAGTATTGATTGGCAAACATAGGTTTGTTTTGATGTTGAATGAAATCAAATACTCTCTGGAATGAAATCTGCCTCCATACTGGGGTTAATTTCACATATTTCAGTCTATCTTCTCTAATAACTCCTTCTCATTATTCAGGTCTCATCTCAAAAACTACCTCCTCAGGGAGGTCTTCACTGACCATACACCACAGTACCTCTTAGTTCAGTCTCTATGGAGTTACCTTGTTTTATTTTATACATGGAATGTGTTATCATCTATCTCCCTCTACAAGAACGTGAGCTCCAAGGAGGCACAGAATCTATTTGTCTGTCCACATGTTTACCTCTGTATTCCCAGCAGTTACACAAGTACTTGGCACAAAGAAGGATTTCATTAATATTTACTAAATAAACGAGTGAATGGATCTGCTAACTTCACGAAGCAATATAATTGAATTCTTTTTTTTTTTATCAAAAAAGGCTTTGGGCCTGTCATTGCTGGGCTCAGATTTTTACAAAGTTGTTCCCTAGTGGGTATTTCTAAATGGAAGGCCCAGGTTTTCTCTTTTTCTACCTAGCCAAATGCTTCAAAATTCAAGTTAACTCTCCAGGTAAGTAATTAGGATAAAACTTAATTCTTCAGATGAATTCTAAAGAATTGATTATTTCTCCAGAGGCTTTTGGGCTGCATTTAAATCACCATTTCACTTTGGACTCTGAATGATCCAATATACAAATCCCCATGAATCAAATTAACTAGATAACTGCCAAAATGTAATCCCATTCGGAGACTGAAGTATCTGGTTTTACTGTCTACATTAGTTAAATGAACTCCATTCGTTAAAATTCACTTCCATTTGTGCAGTTTTAAGATACACTATGTTGTAAGCTTTTAGCCCTAAAAATGGCTGTAGTCCCCAAATCTGCTCAATTTTCCTTATATTATTCAAAGTTTAATATTCCATTCTTTTTCCCCCTGCCACTGAATTAAGACCCTACACACTTACCCAACAGGGATAAAAACATCTCACCAAGGCTTTATATTATGATTATAAATAAATTGCCAAAATTTTCTATGTGACTCATTGTTAATAAATAAAATGTAAGTTTTACTTGGACTGGTTGATGTTATGTAAATTTTAAGGAAATTAAGGTTTTTACCTTAGAAAACCATTTTATGGTCTAGTAAAATTTCTTGAGCTTTTGTGGGGCTGGCTATTAAAAATCCATTCCAGGGATTATACACATGAATTAAAGACAAACAATTATTTTGCCTGTGCTTCTCACCAGGTCTTAGGTGCAATTCCTGTATCATTTATCCTTTATTTTTCAGTAAAGACTTATACATTTTCATTTCAGTTTCTATTCTTTAAACATCTGGCTGCAGCTATACCTGCAGTTTTCTATGAATGTGGACAATTATGGTAGGAGTTATTGTTCTATTCTTGTGCATTAGCACCTGTTACCATTATAAGGCCTGCAAGCAAATAGCTCAGAAATAATAGCAACAGATTTAGAAATGAAAGTCATAACGCTTTTGTGCTTATGTAGCACTGTTTTTCCCCTAGTAGGTTTCTTTATGGAAACCATTTCATCAATCTTCTAAGTCAGGGGTTGGCAAACTTTTTTATTTTCCTGTAAAGAAACAGATAGATAGTAAATTTTTTAGGCTTTGCAGTTCATATAGAATCTGTCATAACTACACAGCTCTTCTGTCGTAGTGCAAAAGCAGTAAGTATGTAAGTAAGTGAACATGGCTGTTTCAATAAAGCTTTATTCATGGGCACAGCAACTGGAATTTCATATATTTTTAACGTATCACAAAATACCCTTCTTTTGATTTTTTGTTCAAACACTCAAAATATAAAAATCATTCTTAGCTCACAAAGCACACACGCACACATAAAACAGGAAGCAGGGTGCACTTGGCTGAGGGTCATAGTTTGCCAACCCCTGCTCTAAGTTGTCCCGTGACACTCATACACGGCAGAAATTATTAGCCCTTTTTATCTCTAATGATGACAAATATAGCACTAAAAAGTTGAGGAAGCTGTACCAAGTTCTAAAGGGATTTATAGTTATTAATTCAGCAAATTATTTGTTGAGTGTCTATTTGGTTAGAAATGAATGTTGCTAACTCCTTGTGTGTAACATCAAGCTCTCTCTCCAACACAATATTAATAAAATATTAATATGTGCCTCATCCCTGCAGGTCAAATAATAAGGTTTTCCACAAGAGCCTAGTGACTCTACACTCAGTGGCTGAAAGACCCATATAGATTCTCCAAAGAAACTAAAACTGTAGAAAAAAGTAAACCAGAACCTTACAGGTTTCAGTCCTGTTCGTATCGACCTCATGTAGTGTCCCTATGCAAAGGGGAAACCAAACAACCAGCCGAAGTGATGCTCAGGGTAACGTAAAATAAGGCTGAAAACAACATGAAAACTCTCAGGTCAAAATGTATAAAACACATGATCTAGTTTTAGGTTAACTCCTCAGAGATTCACGTGGCATTATGATATGAGGGCTAAGTACCAAAATGATTACAGTAAATAAGAGTTTGATACTTGGTTTTAGAAACTTCAACATTAACCCAGTGTCCTAAAAGGTCTAGTCTCAAATATGATATATAATGAATCTTTTTAAGAGCATTTCTATGACTTCAAAATTACTTAAATTTTTTAAAATTTTGTTTCTGGAAGACATAGAGATAGCAAATAGGCACATGAAAAGAAGCTCAATATCATCAAATATCAGAGAAATGCAAATCAAAACCACAATGAGGTATCACCTCACACCAGTCAGAATGGCCATCATTCAAAAGTTCACAAACGATAAATGCTGGAGAGGGTGTGGAGAAAAAGGAACCCTCCTACACTGCTGGTGGGAACATAGTTTGGTACAGCCACTGTGGAAAACAGTACGGAGATTCCTCAAAAAACTAAAAATAGACTTACCATATGATCCAGCAATCCCACTCCTGGGAGTATATCCAGAGGGAAATCTAGTTCAAAGTGACACATGCACCCCAATGTTCATAGCAGCACTATTTACTATAGCCAATGTCCATTGACAGATGATTGGATAAAGAAGATGTCCCTATAAGTATCATGCTACATGATCATAAAGCAAAGAGGAGTTTTCAACACTGCATAAACAGGGGTGTTTAGTCAATACTACTATATACAACAGAATACTACTCAGTCATTAAAAAAGAGTGAGATGATGCCATTTGCAGTAACATGGATGGACCTAGAGATTATCATATTAAGTGAAGCAAGTCAGACAAAGACAAATATCATATGATATCACTTACATGCAGAATCTAAAAAATGATACAAATGAGCTTATTTACAAAACAGAAAAAGATTCATAGACATAGAAAACAAATGTACGGTTACCAAAGGGGAAAGGGGAGGAGGGATAAATTAGGAGTTTAGGATTAGCAGATATAAACTACTATATGTAGAACAGATAAACAACAAGTTTCTTCTGTAGAGCACAGGGAACTATATTCAATATCTTATAATAACCTATAATGAAAAAGAATATATATATATATATAATATGTAGAACTAAATCACTCCTCTGTACACCAGAAAATAATACAACATTGTAAATCAACTATACTTCAATAAAATATAAAATAAAATAAATTTAGAAATAAAAATTTCTGTTTAGCATTCCTAGCATCGAGGGGCCTAATTAATTTAGAAAAAAATCAGTTCCTACTAAAATAGACCATTTTTCCCTCTGAGGTATTTGTTAAAGTACAATTGATTTTATATTTGAGAAACTTAGGCCTACATTAAATGCATATATTCTCTGTGGATCCCCAAGAGATACAATTTAATTTTATACCACTTTTTCATTTCTCTTTCTTGTGTTCAGTTATCATCTGTTAAAATGTAGATTTATTATAAATCACATCTGCATAACTGAATGTATAGAAACAATATGCAGGATTAGAAGTCCACAAAGCTTTGGGCCACAGCCGTTCTGAAAGCCATGAGGATCAGGCTGTGGAACCCATCATTTGGCTACATTTTAGGCACAGACACGTGACGATATATTTTGAAGACTGACCAGAATCCTAAAACCGTTTATCAACTAGGCAGGTTAAGATTCTGGAAAGAAAGAATGCTCCAGAAGTATATCACTGGATGATGACGGATGATAACATGTGTACACTTTTACTGAGTAGCTTGTGCTTCATGAATAAGGACAAAAGAAAACTAAAAAAATTCAGTGGATGGGTCAGTGGTATAAATAATGCTCCCAGATGATTTAGTATAAAGCATGGAGCCACTATTCCTGGTCATGAATGCTGTAGAGGAGATTCTTCAATGCCTCCTTTAAGTCAAAACCCACATTCCTACTATCCAGTAAAATATGCTTAGAATAATGCAGTTAGTTAGCTTTGTTATTCTCATCTAATTACTATCCATATGCTTTCCCTAGTGCAAAAGGGATCTTTACATTTTTAGCTGTTTTTGCAAGTGGAGTGATTAGCTTTCACTAAATCTCCTGATAAGCCCTGAGAATGTGGAGAGTCCTGCCAATTCCCAATCAATTCTGTTTGGCCTTATGATTCACTGTTACTCGAGTGAGCTAGTTATCAACAGGCAGCATGACCTTCAGTTTTATACTGAAAGTTGAAAATTTTTTTAAAGTTATATTGAGAATATTTGACACAAAACAAAAAAGAGGGCAATGTTCCTCGTGCTGCATGACCATAAAGCAAAGAGGGATTTTCAGCATTGCATGAAGACGGGTGTTTAGTCAAGATAAAAGATTGAAACTGTGAGTACATATACTGTTGTCTGCAGAGCAGGAAGTAGAAAATGAGGATGTTAGGCGAGTTCTTCATCTATATAGGGGAGTAAATGCTTTAACACTATGAAAGATACTGAAAGTCAAAATGACTCATCCCTCTATTCTAAATATATAGAAATGATAGATAATTTATAAAAAGGGAAAAGCAAAAATATATCTATATAGTTGGATTCAAAGAAATGATTAACATGTCCTTGGACTAGAAACAGAAGAGAAACTGCAAAGTAGTGTAAAGCAAATGATGTGCTGGGTTCTAAGTCCAAAAAAGCGTGTGGTACTACCCTAGACTTCAGTTGCACAGAATTGTCAGCAATAAAAGTGCTCTGAGGCAGGCTAGGTGAATAGCAAAAGTTCCTGATGGCAGGCCTCCAGAACAAGGTTACAGATTTATAAGAAACCGCTGACCTAGGGGGAAAAAAGAACAAGACACAGAATCCAGCACTGAGCTAACGACTCACTGGCTCAGAGACAGGATTAGTGAGAACCCTTAAACACAATAATGAGCTCTAAGAAGTCAGTGCTAACAGGACAGTCCTCAACCCCCAGATGTATGGAAACTTTAAAAGCACTGCTAAATATCTAATGTCTAATAAGTTAAAGATGAAATTATAATGGAAAAATTTTGAAAACATGTTTAGAACTTAGAGACAGCAGAAGTTCATACGTATATCAACATTCATGGGATATACCCAAAGTTATACAATGAAGAAAACGGACATCATTAAATACCTTTATTAACTAAAGAAAGGTGGAAAAATAAATCAGTTACCTATTTATTTCAAAAAGTTAGAAAAATAACCTCAGACTGAACTTAAAGAAAGTAAAGAAAGGGAAAATAAAAGTATTTCCTGAAATTACTGCAATAGAAAAAAGAAAACAGAGAAAGGAACAATAAGACTGAAAGCTGGTTTATTAAAAAAAAAAACCCATAAAATGAACAATCCTTTGGCAAAACTGATAAATAAAAAAGGAGAAAAGGCAAATAAAGTAAGACCAAAAAGAGAAAATACAGATACAATCAAAACTACAAAATTTATAAAAGATAACTATAAACATGTTTATGCAAATGCATCTGAAAAATTGGATAAAAGGAATATTTCAAAAGAAAATATAAATTACCAAAATACTCAAAGGAAGAAATAAAAAATTAAAATAAACAAGAACTATATGCCACAAATGGAATGCATAATCAAAAGTCTACCACTTTAGGATTCAATAGGCTCACATCATTTTAAATGCAAAATTTATCAGACTTTTCAAGGAATAGATAACCTCTGGATATATAAACAGTTACAGAGACTGAAAAAAGAGGGAAAGCTATCCAACTCAGTCATTCTGGAGGCTTGTATAACCATGATACAAAAACATGACAAGGGCAATTTAAGAAAGGAGAATTACAGACTAATCTTACCTAAGTAAAAATCTCCTTTAAAAAAGAGAAAAAAAAATCCAGGAGTGTGTAAGAAAAGATACTGTATCATGGCCAAGTTGAATTTATCCAAGAAATGAAAAGCTGCTTCAACATTAGAAAAATTAATCAATGTAATTAACCAGATTAACAAAAGAAAATAAAAACATGTTACCTGAATAGATGCAGAAACAGCATTTAACAAAATCAGCATCTATTTATGTTTAAAATTCTATTTTTATATAACAAATTATGAATACAGTGGTAGTCCCTTGACTTCTTCAAGAATATCTATTAAAAACCTGCAGTAAACACAATAACCAATGGTGTAATTTTAGAAGTGTTCCCATTAAAGTCAGGACAGAGACACCCACTCTCAACACTTCTATTTAACAGTTTAATGGAGGTCCTAGACAATGCAATAAAATAAGTAAAATAAATCAGGTAGAAAAATGAAAAGGATGAGACAAAACTGTTATTATTTGCAAATGATATTACTGTCTACGTTAAAAAAATCCAAGAGTGAGTACAAACTATTAGAATTAACAAGAAAGTTCAGCAAAGTTTGTTGGAAACATAATCAATATATTAAAATCAATAGCAAACCTTATACAAGTAATAACCAATTAGATAATTTAATAGAAAAAAAGTAAGATTCTATTTATAGTATTAACAAAAGCTAAAAAGACTCTAAGAGTAAACCTAGCAAAACCTATCCAAAACCTTTACAGAGTAAGCTGCAAAAATTATCGAAGGACATAAAAGATTACAATGAATGGATGAAATAAAATATATTCGTGAATTGGAAGACAATATCATAAAGATATGAACTGTACTGAAATTAATCCATAAACCTGATGCAATGCCAATCAATCAAAGACACAAGAAACAAACTGAAAACACAAGTCACAAACTTGGAGACAACAAATGTAAAGATCATAACTATAAAGATTAGGATTCAAGATTTGTTTCTTTAAAAACTACAACTAAACGAAAAGTAGAAAAATAAACAAATGATACCAACAGTTAATTCTCAGACAAAGGAATCTGAATGGACAAGAGACATATGAAAAAGCCCTTTACCTCACAAGCAATCATTAGCATGTAAATTAAATCAGTGAAGAACAATAACATGCATGCTAAAGCCATTTCCAAGGTGCGTAAGGGTTTCTTCCCCAAGTCCTTACACCTAACAGCAGACATGACTTCTATGTCCACATTCCCAGGTCCAGTGGGGTCAAGAGGTAGATGTCTGCAGTTGATGTAGATGGAGTTTATACATTGGCTGGAATGTCAACTGTGTTAGAAGTGTCCAGGTGTTCTAAATTTGAACCTGGCCCTCATAGGCAGGAAGGTATAGTACATTTTATTTAAAAGTGTCAGTTTAATATATAGCTTTAAAAGTTTTAGTCATATGACAAATCAACCTATATATTTATACCCTGAGGCCCAGCAAATGTTAGGGGTGGGCCTGGCTTGATCTTTTATCCTTTTCTTGCTTCTCCCAAACCTATTTCCAGTCTACTAAAAAAGACTTTTTAAAAAAGATAAAAATAGCTGTCATGCACCTGCACCCCAATGTTCACAGCAGCACTGTTTACAATAGCCAAGACATGGAGACAGCCTACATGTCCATCAACAGATGACTGGATAAAGAGGTGGTATATTTATACAATGGAATACTACTCAGCCATAAAAACCGACAACATAACACCATTTGCAGCAACATGGATGTCCCTGGACAATGTCATTATAAGTGAAGTAAGCTAGAAAGAGAAAGAAAAATACCATATGAGATCGCTCATATGTGGAATCTTAAAAAAAAACAAAACATAAATACAAAACAGAAACAGACTCATAGACATAGAATACAAACTTGTGGTTGCCAAGGGGGTGTGGGGTGGGAAGGGATAGACTGGGATTTCAACATTATAGAATAGATAAACAAGATTATACCGTATAGCACAGGGAAATATATACAAGATCTTGTGGTAGCTCACAGCGAAAAAAAATGTGACAATGAATATATGTATGTTCATGTATAAGTGAAAAATTGTGCTCTACACTGGAATTTGACACAACATTGTAAAATGACTATACCTCAATAAAAAAAGTTTAAAAAAAAATAAAAGAAAAAAGAAAAAAAATAGCTGTCATGCCTATCTCACAGATTTGCAGTGAGAATTAACTGACTTAATGGTTGTGAATTCCACTGGCATTAAATAAAAGATATCACTCTTGTTTTCTTTGTATAGTCCTCCATTTTATAGATGCTGGTCATGAAATATTTTGAATTTCTGCTCTGTGGATAAATTGGGGACTGCTAATCCTGTCTTGATGCACACAGAGTAATGATGACATTGGCTTCAGGATGGTCTTCAGGCTGGTCAACGCTGACCTTAGAGGCAGTTCTTTCACCCTTCTTCTGGAGAGTTCTCTGGCCCCAGTCTGTTGAAGTCTCACTTTTATCCTGATCTATGTCTTATTTGATTTTCCTTAAATTTATTCATAAGGCAGATGTTAAGAATAGTTCTTATTTATCCTTAGGCTAAATCTCAACAACAGGTATTAATCACGCTTGGAACCAGTCTATACTACATCATTCCAACATCCGAAAGAAGATCCCCATCTCTTCTCATGTCTTGCCACACTTTAAAGTCCAAGTACCTTAGCAGGTAGTAGGCATACTTTTGGCCATTTTACAGATGGGGAACCTAGACTCGGAGTGGTATAGCAACTTGCCTGAGGTTACAAGGCAAAGCTCATGTTTGTTAAACCTGGGACTAGAATTTAGATTGGTCTGATTACAAAGTCTATGTTCTTCTCCTATATTTAAGATAATTTAGTTAATCTCGAAGGTAAATATTACATTGTTCTGCTCTTTTATTTTTTGAAACTCATGCAACCAGTGCCATGAGGAAGCTAAGGAGTCCTCCCATAGGGAATTAAGGCCCAAGTTCACCACAGGCCTCCTAGAAAGCCAAGAGAAACAAGTAGTGCTGCATACCCCTACGGCCTGCCCATGGCCCAGGTAAAAAGGGACCTTGCAGTTGACACATTGTCTAACTCAGTTCCCAGGGTAGGCACTGATGAGAATTTAGGACCAAGGTTACTAAGGTGGGGGACACTAGCCATGATACATATTTGGAAAAACTGGAGATCATAATCCTGGCCCATTTACTGGCACAACTAAAAGAAAGCAATCTGCCTGAGGATTCGATCTATGTCATTTGTATTTTCTAAGTGATTGAAGTTGACAAGTGACTATCTACAGTGTATCTGCTACTTTTTAACTAATACGGATTTCAAGACATTTCAAATATATTTATGTAGCGTATTGTTTGGTTAATCAGGTTAATGCCTGAAAAGAGTTCACATGTGATAGGAAGACTTTTTCTCCTCTTCAAATCACAGAATTGCAATTGGCTAAACATTATCAAAATTAAATCCTGAAAGATTCAAAGAAGGTTGACATTTAGGAGCCCATGAAGTTCACTCTTAACTACATTGTTGTCTTTCCTCCATAAATGTATTTACACTAACTGTTCTTTTATTGGCCTACCAAAAGACCTCAGTTCAAAAAGAGGTCAAAGGAAATATAATTATCAAGGTAAAAACCCAGTGCTCTATTTTCTTTAGTTTGGAGCCACCAGAATGGCTTCCTACATCATTTAGGATTTTGTATTCTATACTTTCTTAACAACTTGCTCATGAAAAATGTTCAATCTTTTCTTTTCCCCAGAATTCTCTTTCAAACTATATATGACAGATGCCAAAAGTTCATTTATCTCTATCCAAACAGTATAACAATTGTTCTGCTTAATGTTATATGTTAATGCATATAATATATAGAGAGTAAAATCTTAGTGGTGTAAGAAAATTGTAAATTTTTTAAATGGTCTAAATTTTAAAACATTTATTTAATGCAATAGTTTCATTAATTTAATCTGCAAACAATGATTCTGGCTAATTGCTAAGTGGTGGTCCCTTAGGGACATTTAGTAGATGAAAATAATTTGAAACTAGTATATTGATTGTTTGTATAGAAATGGGTACTTGAGTAAAAATACATTTTGGAAATGTATTCTTTCAAAAGTTTAAATAACCAGCCTAGGAATCTTGTATTACTATATTAATTTGAATAATTTTATGAATTAATAGAAATTAAATAGTTGTTAGCATATTATATTGCTATATTAACTATATTGCCCCTTTCGTGGTTATCTTCAGCAAGTAACAATTGATCTGAGAAGTAAGGACATATATCATTCCCCCTTCTAATCTCCTTCCAACTGAAATTTTAAAGCACTGACAATTGAATAAATGAATCTGTTAAGAAAACATGAGTTAATACAAGCTAATTCACCAATTTCTTTTCAGAAACTAGAAGGATTTGCTCCTCTGTGAACTTCATCCATTCATATTTAAGAATCTTCAGATTTAGAGGTAAATGTTTCCCTTATTGTCCCACTTCTCCTAGGAGTACAACAGATTGATCACTGTGTTGATTCTTATTTCCATCTTCCAGTACTTTAATTTTAAGACTTCTAAATTGTGAAATAAGGGCTAGAAGATAAGACTAAGTAGATTTTTTTTCAATTATAAAAGTAATAGAATATATTCCATTGATACTAGAAGGATAAGGAGAAGTGAAAGAAAACATTAACGAGTTTTGGTATCAAAATAATCTTCTATTACCTAAAAGAGATGAAGAAAGAATAAAAGAAAAATGTGGATGGGAAAACAAAAACAAAAACAAGAAGGAATGATGTATTTTCAATTACCAGTCTCCAGTATGTGCCTTCTTAAATCCAATTTAAACCCAAATAACCAAACTAACCTTCATAAAGTAAGACTTCCATCTTGTTACAAGAGCCTTTGGGAGCAAACTATTGATTACAGGCTCAAGTCCAGACTCTGCATCTGTCAACAGCCTGGTCCACACCTACAGAGCCAAACATTCCTTATACCATCTCCCAAAACAGTCTTTCAACCTAGTCATCGTAGCTGCTTACAAAAAAATATTTTTATTTAATTTTGCTACTCTTAATTACAGAAGCTGCTACTCTCCCATTCAGTTTTGAAGGCCTATCTAACCTTTAAGGCACAACCCAAGATAATATGTCATATAGCCCAACATAACATGGTTTTGCTTCCCAGGACTCTAAAATACTAGCTTTCTGTTCCAAAGATTCTTACATGTGAGTTTATGCTTTGCTGAATTATTCTTCAACTGTTATGTTTTATTAATTAACCCCTTCAGAAAATATTAAGAGAGCTCTTATCATGTGCAAGGTAACATCTATGAACTCTCAGTTGGGGGGATAGTTGCCTCAAATTGGACAATGTATGGGGGTAGTTTTCATTGTTACAGTGACTGAGAAATGCTATTGGCCTTAGGGTACAGGGGCCAGGGGTAATAATTATCATGCAATGGTGTGGGGCAGTCCTACATATGAAGAATTTTTCCCTCCCAGAAGGTGCGTGTTGAATGCCCCTGATGAATGAGACATGGCTCATGACCTCAATGGGCTTATTGGTTCAAAGGAAAGGCAGCCTGAGTATTATGCATGAAAACGTTATATCTCAACATGCAAACTATTTGGTATCAGGGCTATGTTGGGTATTTTTCATCAGTCTCTTGTGGTATCTAACACTAGTCAAGATAATGGTAGATACTAGGTAAAACTGACTTAAAACCTATGCTTAAAAAAAAAAAAACCCAAATTCAATGTCTATTATGTCACTCAAAGGAAGTTTAGTTCTATAGAAAATCGTATCATCCTTACTGCATTTTGCAATCAATGAAGAAGACAAAGAGAGTAGAGCCTGCTAAACTTCCCAAGGGCCAGCAAAGGGGTTTGAGGAGTGAAAAAAGCAGCCTCGAGCAATATGTACTAGGAGACAGGGAACAACAAAGGGTCAGTAAAGCCCTGCAAGCCGCAGTTCCTTCTCCTGACCCATGGCTTTCCTATAGAACATTTTACCTTATAGAGACTGGTGCTGACTTATTGCAGATTTGCTTTCTTTTTTCATGTCCTCTTCCTGACTGTAACAATCATAAACTGCACACATTGCAGAAAGAAAATTTACTCAGCTCATCTACACAATATTCTTCCTTTGTTTATAACCAAACTTTATTCATCTGTACCTCTTGTTGGGCTACAACACTTATATAAAATGACAAATAGTTTTCATTATACATGTCAACAATGAAAAAACACATATGTGCATATCTAAGAATACTACTTTGGATGTATATGGTACTTTTCTTGTGAAGAGAACACTTTTTTTTTTTTTGCATTTGTCCTTACACTAGAACTACAAAATAGACATCATCATCCCATTTTATAGCTGTAGAAATCATGGCCCCCAGAGATAAAGTAACCTGCTAGAAGTCACATAGTCTGTGTCAAGGCCTGGACTAAAAGCCAGAGCTCTCGACTCCCTAGACAATATATTACTCAGGAGACTTTATTTATCTGACTTTATTAATTCACAGGTAAGAGACCTCCAGGAAAAGCAACATATCTAAATACCATTCGAGATGCTAGACTTCTGCAATCTGTCTGGTTTTGCAGGATTTTCTATATTATACTGTTCTTAGTTAACTCTGCACCAGAGGAGGTGGGAGACCAAAAACTGTCATTTTCAAAAGTTGGCATCAATCTGCACTGATCAACAAATTCTAACTCAGTAAGTTGAGCTTGCTCTAAAAGAACAAGCTTGGGACTGCTTCATGCCTGCAACTCCCATGGAAAAAAATAAAATTTTGACCTAAGAGCACTGGTAGGATTACAGTAGATTCATAAGCTAACACAAGTCCAACAGGGCTGTAGACTACTTTAATAGAAAATAAAGGTCATATTACATGCAATGGAAAGCTATGGAATTAAAAAGCACAAAAACAGACAGGTCCAATGAAGGCTAAGTTTTTACTATAATATCATACTATTAATATTCTTGATGAAGCATTAAAAATTAGATATACAAAGGTTAACTTCAGAGACACCTTCTTGAATTAGCAGAAATTCTAAGTGAGTTGGTTTGTGAAAAAAATGAAAATGCAGTTGACTTGGAAAACTGGATGTTGGACTTACAGTGTATTTTAGGGTAAAACCCCATAGGCCTCTCAAGCCATCCTAAGGAACCAATCAGATGTAACATTTATGACTTATCACTTCAAAGAGATTACAGACTCCTTAAGGGCAAGGGGAATTCCTCATAGGTTCATCATTAGGAGCAATGAGATAATGCATATAAAGGGATTGCCCAATGTCTGACGTATGGTGAGTGACTAATAATTGGAAGCTTCCAATATGTTAATATCTTTATACATTATAAGGCTAAGAACAGTGTTTAGATATAGCAGGTAATTAGGGCTTATATATACTACTATTTAGCATCTAATTTTCTGATAAATAGAATGCTCTCTAAATTCTTAACAGTAAAATAAATAACATTTACTAGAACTGGTATACCACATTTGGGAGTATCAAACTGTGAGCATGGATATCAGCATTTAAAAAGTCCTTATTAAAAAGCCCTCTGTGGGGACTCTTTTGTGCAGAACATCTCTTAATGTGCAAACTTTTTTCTTCACATTATTAAAGTAAAGGTATATTGATTTGGAGAAAAAAAAGGCGGGGGGGTCAGTATTGGTCTTCAACACCTATGACCTAAAACAATTTTCTAGATTTCTTTGTAGAGTTGATAATAGCTTCAAGAGTCCGTTAAGACTCAGATGCTTTTGATACTGTGCTATAACAACCAGTGAAAAGCAAGCTCAGTAAGCTAGTAAATATAGTAGATCCTTGGAATTTATGGGTTTAACATTTGCAGTTTCGACTATTCATGAAGTGACTCCATGGGTCCATGACCTGTAGTAATTGGTAATGTTGCTGACACATGAATTTGGATCTTTGGTGTTGAGAACCTGGTATACTAAAGTTGGTATTGCTAGTGAGTGAGCTGGCCAACTACCCTGCATCCAAAACTCTATGTCTTTCTATATGTATTAGGATGTATTCAGCAACTCTACTGAAGTGATAAAAGTTAACTTTATTTCTGTATGAAAAATGGCCCTGAAAAGAAAAACAACTGCTAGTGCTAATACTGGCAGTGAAAAGAAAGTGCTAGTTCTTAGCCAGAAAATGGCTTTGTAAATGACTTTTAGTCTTGTATTTATAGAATCATTAATGGTCTGAAAAGGGTCTGTTAAATTTTTCAGTTATACTTTACTGCACTTTATGAGGGAAATTATATGCAAGGGTGACATTTGAGGATGTGGGGAGTCAAGAAGGTCTCAGGGCCTATCCCTTATGAATGGAGAAGGTGTGCTGTCCTCCCATTACAGTGCTCCATTAGAAACAACAGCATGTCACTCTCAATGGACAAGTTTATAAAAAAAAAATTACAGAACTATTTTGCGTACTCTCTCTCAGGCTACTCTGGAGACTGAGGGCTAGTAATCAGGTTAAAAGGACAATCCAATCATTATTAAAATTCCACAGAAACAATTAAAATGCATGCTCACTCTAACAAAAACTGCAGGTCCTTATTAGTTGACATTTCACAAACAGAGATGACGTTAATCTTCACTAAATAAATGTAAATGTATTCTTTAAGTCTTAGCAACATTATGTAGCAGTTGGCACTTAGTCAAAATTTTCTATTTCCACCTGATTTCTCTTATTATAACTTATGATTGGTATTGCTATTGTTATACTCACTTTAAGGATGCATTTGTTGAAAGCTGAACCACTGTATCTTTAAAAAAGAATGATTTTTCACCCTAAATAAAGCATCACAGTTTTACAACATATTTGTGTTGATTTTAAACATCTGAGAATTAAAAACAAATTTAAGTTTGAAATGCTTGTGAGTTAAGGTGTCAGAAAGTACAAAGAGGACAGGAGGAGATCAAGATGGTGGTATAGAAGGGCATGGAGCTCAACTCCTCCCACAAATACATCAAAACTACAACTACATGGGGAACAGTTCTCACAGAATACCTACTGAACTCTGGCAGAAGATCTCATACAATCAAATCTACAAGAAAGATCACCACATAACTGAGTAGGATGAAAAAAAAAAAAGGAATCTGGATGGGATCTGCATTCCTGGGAGGGAGCTGAAAAAGATGAAAGGTTCCTCCACCCTGGGAAGACCCTTCACCAGCAGGGAGTTCAGCCTGGACAGAAAGGGAGCTTCAGAGGCTCAGAGTAGAGTGCAGAAGCCAATTTGCAGCAATCAGAACACAGAGAGATTGGCATAGAGGGTCTGTGCCACCTCACTACACTCCCTGGCCTGAAACATGCATCTGCTGGTGTGTGCAAAGGCTAGGTGCTGAAACTCGGGCTTCAGAGGACAGACCTAGGGAGAAGATGGAGTTGGCTGCATGGAGACAGACTAAAGGGGCTGAAGTGTGGTATGGGCTGCAACAGGGATTGTGTACAGTGAAGTCCAGGTCCATCATAAAAAGCCCCATTGCTAACACCATGAAGGGAACGGCAGGGCCCTGCCACAGCAGCCCCCTTCTTGGCATGCTCACAGCCTGCCCGGCTTCACCTCTACAAACTCTGGAAGCATGCACGCACTGGCAGGCTACCCCCAAGCAGAGGCAGGGGCTGAAATATGAGGCCATTCTCAGGGGCCCTCTGACTTCAGAAGTGGGGCTAAAAGCTGAGCCATGTCATGGGTGGCTTTTGCGGATTTATGCCACTGGTGCCTTGGTAAGCGCAGCACTCTGGGACATCCAGGCAGATTAATGGTGTGTAGCTGCAGTAGATCTGGCATTAGCAGCTGCAGATTTGCAGGCACATGCACACAGAGGCGGGGCTGGGGTCTGGATCAACTCCATAGTTCCCAAAGTGGATCCAGGTATGCAAATACAGCAGGCCCTGGTGCCTGACTTCAGTGGATCTTCCCTAGTGGCTTTGTGAGCACAGAACCTGAAGGTCACCCAGACAGACTTCCTGCATGCCCATGGCTGAGGTGGGGCCAAGGGCAGAGCCAAGATCAGTGTATTTTGTGACCTGCACAATGGATGACAGGAGACACCAAAGAGTGCACTTCCTGGTGAATACATCCTGCAGAGGACTATTCAGCACCTCCTCTCCCAGTGCTCTAGTCTGGCCTACCACATATCGCAGCTGAGAAATGGATCTGGGGGCTTCTACTCCAACAATTGGGAGGCAGACCTGGCCCCAAACAGGGCTATGACAATGACAGAGCAAAGGGAAGGCCCCACTCAACACCCAGTGCAAGCTCTGGTCATCATTACACCAATCATACCCACTATCAAAGGGATAACAACCAGCATACACAAAGGAAAAACCTGTCAGGCATCCATCCTAAAAGCAGCCTTCAATATTAATATTGAATAATAAAAATATTGAACTCACACAGACTATACAGGGATATTCCCACATGAAAACAGCCCTTCAAGACCACAGTAGATAACTGTTTCTAATAAACTCATAGAGTTAGAGAAATATATGAAAAATGAAGAAGCAGAGAAATGATTACCAATTAAAAATACAAAAGAAATCTCCTGAAAGAACAATGAAACAGACCTCTCTAGTCTACCAGATCCCAAGTTGAAAAAGGAGATAATAAAAATACTAAGGAAATTAAAAAGACTATTGATAGAAATTCAGATCACTGTAACAAGGAACTAGAAACTATAAAGAGGAGACAATTAAAATCAGAAAACTCATTTGCTGAGACAAAAGCCAAACTAAATAGTGCAGAAGAACAAACAAGTGATCTGGAAGATAGAATAATGGAAATTACCCAATCAGAAAAACAGGCAGGAAAACAAATGAAATAAAATGAAAGCAATATAAGAGAACTATGGGATAATACAAAGCATGCCAATTTACGAATAATCAAGAACCCAGAAGGAAAAGAAAGAAAAAAGAGGCTTGAAAACATATTTGAAGAAATTATGGCTGAAAACTTTCCAAACCTAAAGAAGGAAACAGATATCCAGGTACAGGAAGCACAGAGGGTCTCAAACAAGATGAAACCAAACAGACCTACATCAAGACATATTATAATAAAAATGGTAAAAGTTAAAGATAAAGAGAGGATTCTAAAGGCAGCAAGAAAAAAAACAAAGAGTTAGTTAAAAGGGAACGGCCATAAGATTAGCCAATTTCTCTACAAAAACACTGCAGGCCAGAAGGGAGTGACAAGATATATTCAAAGTCCTGAAAGGGAAAAACCTGCAACCTAGGATACTCTACCCAGCAAGAACAGAAGGAAAGAGAGAGAAAAAAATTCTCAGACAAGCAAAGACTAAAAGAATACAGCAATACTAAACCTATCCTAAAAGAAATATTGTCCAAATAGAAAAGAAGCATGAAATCTACAGAAAACAGAATCATAATTGAAAATATGATGATAACTACAGCAAAAGAATAAACATGATGATGTAAAAGAGGGCATCAAAATCATAAAATGTGGGGGAGGGGAGTTAGAAAATGTAGATTTTTTTTCTTTTTTCTTTTTTTTAGAGTGTGTTTGAGCCTATACGAATACCAGTCTAAAGCAAATAGATATACTAATGGGTTAACATGCTTGAATCATAAATCAAAACTATAAATCAAAAATATACAATAGATTCACAAAAACCAAAAAGAAGAGCGATCAAGCATAATAAAAAAGGAGATCATGAAACCACAAAGGGAAAAAAAAAAGAAAAAGAAAGGAACAAAGAAGAAATACACACTCAACTGGAAAATAAGGTTTAACATGGCAATAAATACATATCTATCAATAATTACCATAAATGTCAATGGACTAAATGCTCCAATCAAAAGACACAGAGTAGCAATTTGGATAATAAAACAGGAACTTACAATATGCTGCTTACAAGAGATCCACTTTAGGGTGAAGGACACACAAACTGAAAGTGAGGGGATGGAAACATATTTCATGCAAATGGAAATGACAAGAAAGCATAGGTAGCATTACTCATATCAGACAAAACAGACTTTAAAACAATGGCCATAAGTAAAGATAAAGAAGGACACCATATAATGATAAAAGGATAAATATAAGAATGGAATATTAAACTCATTAACACATATGCACCCAATATAGGAGCAGCCAAATAGATAAATACTAACAGATATAAAGGGAGAAACTGATGGGAATACAATAATTATAGGAGACTTTAACACACCACAGGCATCAATGGACAGATCTTCCAGTTAGAATAACAATAAGGCAAGAGAGATTCTAAATGACACAATAGAACAGTCAGGCTTAATTGATATTTTAAGGAAATTACATCCAAAAAACCCAGTATATACATTCTTTTCAAGTGCACATGGAACATTTTCTAGGATAGACCACAAACTGGGACACAAAACATGCATTAACAAATTTAAGAAGATAGAAATTATCTTAAGCTTCTTTTCTGACCACAACAGCCTGAAACTAGAAATCAACCACAGAAAAAGATATGAGAAAAAAACAATTGCATGGAGACTAAACAACATGCTTTAAAAAAAAAAAAAGGGTCAATGATGAAATCAAAGAGAAAATTAAAAAATATTTTGAGACAAATGATGATGGAATCACAACCATAAAAAAAAAAATCTATGGGATGCAGCAAAAGCAGTCCTAAGAGGGAAATTCATAGCAATACAGGCCTTCCTCAAAAAACATGAACAATTTCAAATAAACAACCTAACCTATAACATGCAAGAATTAGGAAAAGAAGAAACAAAACCTAATGTCAGCAGAGGGGAAGAAATCATAAAGATCAGAGAGAAAATAAAGTAGAGATTTAAAAAACAATAGAAAAAAATCAATCAAACCAAGAGCTGCTTTTTTGAAGGAGTAAACAAAACTGACAAACCTCTGGCCAGGCTCACTAAGAAGAAAAGAGAGAGGAGCCAAATAAACAAAGTAAGAAATGTAAGAGGAGAAATAACAACTGATGCCACAGAAATACAAAAAACCATACAGGATACTATGAACAATTATATGGCAACAAATTGGACAACCTAAAAAAGGTACAAGTTTCTAGAAACAGACAGCCCACCAAAACTGAATCAAGAAGAAATAGATCATTTGAACAGACTGATCACTAGAAGTAAAATAGAATCCACGATTTAAAACACTCCCTGCAAACAAAAGTCCAGAATCAGATTAATTCGCTGGGTAATTCTACCAAACATATAAAGAAGAACGTACACTGAACCTTCTCAAACTTTTCCAAAAGACTGAACAAGAGGGAACATTCCCAAAATTGTTCTATGAAACCACCATCACCCTGATACCAAAAGCAGACAAAGACACTACCAAAAATGAAAATTACAGTACAATATCTTTGATGAATATAGATGCAAAAATTCTCAACAAAATATTAGCAAACCAAATCCAACAGCACTTTAGAAAGATCACACATGACAATTAAGTTCGATTCATCCCAGGATCACAAGTATACTTCAACATATGTATATCAATCAATATGATACATCAACAAAAGGAAGGACAAAAATCACATGACCATCTATCTCAACAGATGCAGAAAAAGCATTTGATAAAATTCAACATCCATTCATGATAAAAACTCATGCCAAAGTAGGTATAGAGGCAATATATCTCAACATAATAAAAGCTATTTATGACAAACTCACAGCCAACATAATACTCAATGGCAAAAAGTTGAAAGCCTTCCCACTAAAATCTGAAACAAGGCAGAGATGCCCACTCTCACCACTTCTATTCAACATAATATTGGAAGTCCTAGCTACAGCAGTCAGACAAGAAAAAGAAATAAAAGGGATCCAAATTGGAAGAGAAGAGGTAAAACTGTCACTGTATGCAGATGACATAATATGATGTATGGAAAACCCTAAAGGCTCCCCACAAAAACTACTAGAACTGATAAACGAATTCAGTAAGTAGCAGAATACAAGATTAACATGCAGAAATCTGTTGCATTTCTTTACACTAACAAAGAAACATCAGAAAAGGAAAGCTAAAAAAATCCCTTTTAAAATTGTATCAAAAAAATATTTAGGAATAAACCTGACCAAGGAGGTGAAAAACTTAACATGCTGAGAACTATAAAACATTGATAAAAGAAATTGAAGAGGATTTAAAGAAATGGAGAGATACCCCATGGTCGTGAATTAGAAGAATTAACATTGTTAAAATGGCCATAGTATCCAAAGCAATTCACAGATTTAATGCAATAAAAAATGGCCAGAAGATCTAAATAGGTATTTATCCAAAAAAGACACACAGTTGGCCAATAGACACATGAAAAGATGCTCAATATTGTTAATTATCAGAGAAATGCAAATCAAAACTACAATGAGGTATCACTTTACACCAGTCAGAACGGCCACAATTAAAAAGTCCACAAACAATAAATGCTGGAGAGGGTGTGGAAAAGGGAACCCTTCTCCACTGTCGGTGGGAATGTAGTTTAGTGCAGCCATTATGGAAAACACTATGGAGATTCCTTAAAAAACTAAAAATAGTTTTACCCTATGATCCAGCAATCTCACTCCTGGGCATGTACCCAGAGAAAACTCTAATTTGAAGACATACATGCACTCCAGTGTTCATAGCAGCACTATTTATAATAGCCAAGACACAGACACAACTTAAATGTCCATTGACAGATGGCTAGATAAAGAAATTGTGGTAAATATATAATGAAATACTACTCAACCATACAGAAGAATAAAGTAATACCATTTGCAGCAACATGGATGGACCTAGATATTATCATACCAAATGAAGTCAGTCAGAGAAAGACAAATGTCATATGATATCACTTATATGTGGAATCTAAAAAATGAGACAAATGAGGTTATTTACAAGACAGAAACAGACTCACAGACATAGAAAACAAACTTACGGTTACCAAAGGGGAAATGGGGGAGGGATTAGGAGTTTGGGATTAGCAGATAAAACTACTATATATAAAATAAATAAACAACAAGGTCATACTGTATAGCATAAGGAACTATATTCAGTATCTTATAATAACTTATAAGGAAAAAAAATCTGAAAAAGAATATATATGCATAACTGAATCACTATGCTGTACATCTGAAACTAACACAACATTGTAAGTCAACTATACTTCAATTTTTAAAATGCGCAAAGAATTGTAAAGGGGAAACAAAGACCAAATCTCCATAGAGTTAACTATAATATAGGGTATTGGTGCGAGGTTAGAACACAGCACATTTGTATTTAGATGTATTGCAATTCCCACCACAACTTGGAGTCTCTATGAGAATATTCCAGTGGTCAACATGGGTGATTTTTAGTGACAGAGAATCAAAAGAATAAGAAAATGCTTTGGCAGCCTATGGTACAAAATAATCTTACTTTCTTCTACCAGAACAATGTTATGAAACATGGTGATTTATTTTTATTTTCAGTGACACCATCAGGTTTCCACTCTGAGCACAATGACTTAATTTGAATCCAAAAGTGAATGCTTCAATAGTGGGTCAATCTGAAGTCCTGACTTCCCACAAGGAGTTTAAGTATTATGACCCCTGTCAACACCCTCCTGATAAGGTAGGCATAATCCAGGGTGCAAGACCGAGGAATAGCCAAAGAAGGAGCTTAAACATCATTCTGTACCTGTTCACTGAGCATCAGATGACAATAGCTGCTATTTACTGAATATATACCTTTTATCAGGCTTCACATACATTAGTTAATTTTTAAAATTTAGCTAATGGATGTATTTTTTGCTAAACATATTTTATAGATTAGGAGATTCTGATTCATTGAGATTTGTTCATTCATTCATTTATTCATTCTATAAATAATAAGTAGACACTCACTATGTTAAGTAAAATGCCTAATTTGCAATGTCTAATCTCCTGAGTTCCAGCATCTGGTCTCTGCTTCAAACAACACCTCCTCCATCAGGAGAGGTTTGGATTCTCACTGGTGCCCCCTCTTGCTGTAGTAGCATCTATCTGGGGAATCAGGCCCAAAAACTACTGATATGCCACTGGGCAATAAAAAGAAAAATACAACAAACTTAATTTGCACTATAACACTGTTATGAGCAAGCTGGGCTATGTCTTTCCCAACTCTAAGGGATATCATACTCCAGAACCACAGTATTTAACCTAGGTTACACCTCTTAATACACGTCACTGCACCTTCCCATAAACCCTGCTGATATTCTAAAGGCCATACTGGGCCCTTTTATGTTTTGTTTTATTTTTTGAATCTATTTTACAGTACAGGAGATATCACCTATCAAGAAGTTTCATACACTATTATGTCAAAACAATCATTTCTGTAATTCCAAACAATGTTTCTAGTTTCATCTATCTGTGCCCAACAAAGTAAATCCCATCTCTCCTTGTTATATTTGTTGTTCACATACTTATAGACAGTTCTCATGTTTCTCACTAGTCATTACTTACCCAAGCTGTATATAATTAATCCTTTTACTTTTTCCTCATAAATTAATCTCTCCAGACTCTTGAAACATCCTCAGTACTATGTACCACATTTTCCCAGACTTTTGTTAAAAGATGCCCTGTATTTCTCATGCCATCTCAACAGAATCAAGTGGGAAAGAACTTTGTTTCACATTGGTAAATGGAACACCACATTCACAGGTGTACTTCTGCAGGGGCTAT
Organism: Vicugna pacos; assembly: GCF_048564905.1. Lineage (NCBI taxonomy): Eukaryota > Metazoa > Chordata > Mammalia > Artiodactyla > Camelidae > Vicugna > Vicugna pacos. The sequence goes on from NC_133023.1 coordinate 87,277,874, forward strand.
AATCATTACTCTGAAGCAGCAAGACAGAGGGAGTAAAACAGAGCATCGCAGCCCTGTTTTCCACGCTTTTCCAGCCGTGCTGGCCTCACATTTCCTCTTCATCTCATACTAGCCACTCTTGTAGATTATTGCTATAGGTACCTCTTAATAACTATTTACTCTTTGGAACATATTTTTGTAGAGGTGAAATAGCTTTGCTCGGCTACTGACAGAGATGTTTCTACATCCTTTGATAGTTTGGCCTTCCTTTGTTTTCCTACTTTATTCAGTATGACTCTGGAATCACAGTTCAGTCCTTTCATCTGCCACTTGGAGCCCTGTGAGCTTAGGCAGGTTACTTAGCCTCTCTGTGTCTCAATTCTATTATCTGTAAAATGAAGATGATAATAGTGCCAAACCTCACTGATGCATTGGAAAGAATAAGCCAGTAAAGATATTCAAGCACTCAGAACAGTGCCTGAGTCACAGAAAGTGGTACATACGTACATTTACTTTATAAGTAACTTATCGTTTATAACAGCTATTATAGGCACAGGGCACACTCTACCATTTAAACTGAGACCTCCACTGTAATTTTCTGAGGGCCACATCCAGCTATATGCAATAGATATCATGCTTTCATGGATGTTCACACCTGTTTTGAATGCTGACATGCATGTCTACAGTAGACAATTTTCAAGTTAAAATTTTAAGTCAGCCTATAAAGTTGTCATTTTTCAATTTATTTTTCATCTCATAAAACCACTGTAATTGACCTAGACCTCCATACCAAAAGTGAATAGCAGAAAAAGGAACATGAACATGAATTTAGTAGTACATCAGCAGATGGTGACTGCAAGGATCATCAATGGCAAGTGGCTTAGAGACCTCAGCTTAACGAATTCTGGATTAATATTCCAGAAGACTAAGCTAAAAAAAAAAGGTTGATGCTCAACATGTATTTAAATAAACAGACTTTTGTCACTGAAAGGGACAGATTCTGACATGTTACAGGGAGGGACAACTTACAGAATTCAAGTGACCTTCCTGAAGCCATACAGTTAGCTAACAACCTAGTCAAGAAGGAGTAGAATTAAGGTCTCTTTCCCAATGAGTCAATAAATCACACTTATATCCCTAAATTCAAGTGTGTCTATGAATATATTTCAATGAAACTCATTATCTTCCTCTTGACTATACACTTTAAAGTGGATTTATAGCCACGCTCTTATCAGTTTTATATTTGGCATGGATAGATATCAAGTAAGGTTTTTGGGGTTTTTTTTCCCCTCCTAGCAGGTTTAATTTTTCTGATGAGTTGTGTTTTCAGACCAGTGTTTAGAATTTCAGGTACCTGTGCAGGACAGAGAGGAAGACAATTTGCAAGTAGATCTTGTGACGCCCCACAAATGGTACTACTCAGGGAGCCAAATGCTTCCCTAACCTATATCACTAGTCCCCAAAGCATGAGTTTACTGTGTTCATCTACCCTTAGTAACCATCAGCATAAATTCTAATTTTCTTGCTAGTAATGAGATACATAGACCTCAAGTAAAGCTTCTAATGAATTACAAGAAAAAAAAGACTTAGTTAAACCTAAAACTGATAGATAAAAAAGCATGTGTACAAAGGTTCTTATTGAGGCTGAAGATAACTAGATGCTGTCATTTCGTGAACAACCCAGACAACAGAGTCAGATGTCTTAACAGTATAGTGATTCTAGATTAAATTGCAGACTACATATCACAAATTTAAAAAATGAATCATTACTTTAATCTTAGATTTCATTTTACAAGTTATACAAGACCATCTGTTTAAGAGGGCGTATATGAAAATGTTGAGCCTTTTCTTATTAACCTTGATCAGACTGAATGTATTTCTTGGCAATTCCCATTTCATTGGTATAAAATGTACTATCAGTGATTTAAAATAATTGTAACTAAATTCCTCAAGATGCACTGCATAAAGATATACCAGATTGCCACAGCACTATCAAAGTTTAATTGATCTAATTTAGATCTCATCTTATCAAACTGTGCATTATAATTCCGTCTTTCTTTGACCAAATGATTGCAATCTTGTCACTTGTATTTATACATGTCATTAACATATCAAAAACCCATCCAATATCAAAGGGTTTTGGCTTTTGAAAAATTTCCCTTTCCTTCACTGATCAACTACTAAATTATTTAGTGGTGTGTTCTGCATGCCAGAGTGGATTTACCTTGAAGCTTAAGCCTCAGGGCACCTCACTTGCATAGGCCCCTTCTAAATACTCACTTTCATATCTAATTTTGCATTTGTGATCTTGTATCCTTTTTTAAAGAGGGGCCCCCAAGTTGTATAAACCTCAGGTCCCAACAAAACTTGGCTCTTCACCTGCCTGCGTGTCTTCCAGAAATGTTTCTGAAGGGAAAGCTGTAGAAATTTAGGACAACAAAAATCAAATAATTGGAACTCTATGGAAATTAGGACCATAAAATGTCATGGTATGATATTTATTTCTCTGCCTCATGGTCAGCACCTCTATAACACTCAGATCACAGTTCCCACAAACTGCGAAATTGAAAAAGTCCATCCATTGCAAAAACCCATTCAAATGTTTAATATAGGCAACTCTCATAAGTTATAGTATTTTAAAACATCTAGATCTGTGTTATGACATCAACCATCCTCCTAATTAGTATAGCATATTCTGATTAATAAGATTCCATTTGGATCCACTGTTTCACTGCGCAGTTAACTGTTCTATTTGTGTTCACTGATTACACCCATTTTGTCATATGTAACATCCTTTCCTCTGATGTTAAGCATCTGAGCTGAAGGAAAAAAATTGATACTATTCATCATTTGGAGCTTTGCAATAAGATTTAGGCTCATGATCTCAGTAAACTGGTTTTTCATCAGATATTGCTATTTGTTTTCAGAACATAATCTTCTGGAATTGGGAGAATCTGACCTACAATTCATTCCCCTTTCTATTAAAGGACACTTTACTTGTTTATTGCTTTAATGTCAATTGGGTAGTCATTAAACCAATACAACACCCTTAGCCAATCTTCATAGTCAGCCACATTTCAGAGATTCTCTTAGAAACCGCAGACCCTGCCAGGAAGGGTTGTTTCAGAACCACGCTTCTTTCTTCCCCTTTGCATTATTTTCCCTATGGATGTCATTTAGCTACTTAGTATTACTGCCGTATTATTATGTAGCATATTAATACAAATATTTCCATAGAGTAGAAGAAATTTGGGTGAGTTAAAGAAAAAAGTAATCACTGGACCAGTTCAATGGATAGAAGGAGCCCTGGATTAGGAATCAGAAGATCGGGCTTCTAGTAACACCTTTCTCCACAGAATAGTTCTGGGACTATGAGTTCATTTTAAAATCCATGGAACCATTAAGCTTCCACAGAACTGATAATGACCAGAAAAGATGAGTCCTAATGTTCTCCCATTCACCTTTTTTATTCATTGAACTTTCATATCAAATCTCATTTAGTGAAAGAATTCTAAAACTAAAAAAAAAAGAACCCAAAAAATCCAACTTAAATTGAAAACTGGAGATGATCTCAAAGATCCTTTCCAATTCTAACATGCTAGATTACCCAAGTCTTAAGGAAATGAAACATTTTACCTTCTTTCTGCATTCTGACAAATAAATGTGAGTAAACTTGCTTTGCACATACACCCTATCACTATGGGTTTTTTTTTTTTTAATTTGTCTTTTGATTTCTTAGGCTAGTACCTTAGCCACAAACCATAACCAAAAATGTGGCAATTTCAGGCACCAGTGCAGGACAAAATGAAAGACACTCTTCAGCAAGTAGACCTTGTGGCATCCCTCAAATGGTACCATTCAATCGTACCACTCAGAGGACAATATATCCCTTTAGCTTAGCAATTTCAAGAACAGCTGATGGAAGCATGAATGAATAGTAAGGAGGATAAAAGGGAGGAAGAGTAGAAAAAAACTGAAGAGGGTTTATACTGGCAAAGCTTATGTAAATACAGCAGGTCAAGTAGAATGTGTATGCTTTAATGACTTTTAAAGATTATTCATGTATTTTCCAAAGAATAATAAAACCTCTCATATCTGGACATACCCCATACTTCAATTAATAGGCACTCTCTATTCAACAGCTTTAAGTATGACTTCAGTGCACTTTAAAAAGTACTGAAAAGCTAAGGTTGTTCATTAATTTCTCTTCATCACAGAATTAGATACAGTTTAAGTTTAAAAGCAGCAATATACCTTGAAGTGAATGCCAGCAATGAGCTGGGTTAACTTCTAGATTTTTGAAATCAAGCTTGGGTGGAACAGTAAGTCGATAACGTTGGTCTTTACAGACCTGCTTTTTCCGTTCAAGTCCTCTTTCCCTGTTTCTATATCCCTCCACTTATTTATCTTAGTAGGTAACGCTAGTAATTATACACAATCTTCTGACTTAGCAGCAGACAATAATATGATCTTCAGACTTGCTCCTCTCATTCCAAAGCCAAGCCAAAACTTAACCTTTCCCTCAGAACTCTGCCTTCAAATGAGAAACCTGAAAATGACTTGGACAAACTACTCATACACAATATGTCAATACAGGTAACTGCATTTTACCATGGGACTCCTAGACCAATAATGCCTTAAGTCTAAAGAAGGAACTTCAGGCTCCGCTGGGAGGTGGGTCAGAGTTGTTTGAGGAGAAAAGAAAACTATGTAGATACCTAAGTAGATGGCATTGATATGAAATCCCTTTTCTTTTAGGATATACACCAAATGCATCTGTTAAAAGAAATATGACTGACCAATTAGAAGAGGATATCATTGTACTTTCTTGAATCACTGGTGTGCTTTAAACTCTTGCAGAAAATGAAGAACTTGATGGTAGAGAACAATCTGGAGCTGACTCATGACAATAATTCACTATCTTGACTGGTGGAACTATTTTCTACTTTAAGACCCAGACTAGACACTGACATTTTAAAAATATCTGGAGAAATGATAGGTGTCAAAAGTCAGATTCAGGCCTACAGTTTAACAATAGGTTGGTCAGCACACTATACAAATTAGGGTATTACAAGGCAAGAAAATCGCACCTGAGTGTAAAGTTTAGGAACAGGTTAATTTGAACTTCATCTTTAGAGATGAGTAGGTACCTATCAAATTATAGAGATTTAAAAATTATAAAATCATCCAATCATATGCAATCTTCTTTAATAAACCCGAAAATAGAAATATATCTCTTTAGCCTAAGGATTCATCACTAACTACAACAGAGACTATATAAATTCCAGACTGTGGTGTATTATCAGCCTTCACATATTTCTATTAAATCCAAGCCCTTATACAAGTATATTCTTCTGTATCAAATGGCAACTGAACTGCTTGGAGGACTGGAAAGCTAACATACTACCAAATCTTATAACCTGATGAGTAAATTTCAATTTTGTCACAAGATATGACAATTACTTTTTTTAAATTATCCTAACACTAGTGTTAATATTCCATTAGTGATTCAGTTCTTAATAATTCTTTGTTTCTTCCTTATACCTAAAACTAATGATATTCTATGTAATCTCAAAGTTACAGTGGTCTCTACTTTCGTTGCTGGTTGAAATTAGAGTCTAGATTGACCTATTATTCCTATGCATACATCCAAGGGGGAAGGTGGAACCATGTATGTTTGCTTGTTTTTCCTTTTTGCTTTAGTCTTTAATGTTTTACTACCTGTGGCTATAGCTCAGCATTAAATGCCAAGGAAATTATCAAATACACGTTCAAGATTCTGAAAATCCACATTCCTTAATCATCATGCCAGTTAGGTATAACTCTTGTCAACAGAAATTCTGACCATTATTGTGACTTCAGTGCAAGTAGAAAATAGTTACACCAGTCAAGATAGTGAATTATCATCACAAGTCAGCTCCAGATTATTCTCTAACCATCAAATTCTTCATTTTCTGCGAGAGTTCAAAGCACATCAATGACTCATTCAGCTTAAGCCAAAAACAATTTCACCAATTAATTTCAATTTAATTTCAATTAAAAACCCCTCTCTGTATGCATTAATATACATACCATTTTTCATTTATAAACACTGTCATTTTCACAAATGAAAATCTGGTCATTTTTCACAGATGTATTGAAGGATGAAGGAGATAAGTACAAAAACACTACCCCTTTTAGAAAGTGCTATTTTTATATGTATGCATGTATTTAAAAGAGTCAAGCCTGCTCATGCAGTCACACCAACTAAAAATCTCTCTTTGACCTCAGTCAAAAGAACCTACAGTCTGTTTGAATCCAGTCTGAATCCGTTTGAAACCTTACACATGCAATGTCTTAAATGGTTCTCCAAAGAAATCAAGTGTTTGAGCCTTCAGAGGCATTCCTAACGAAGAAAATGTCCTAGATACCTACACCATATCACTGTCATATAGCCACAAACTTGCTGGTTGCCCTTTGCTACTTGTTCTCTTCTATATAATCCCATATCCGTTGGGTAAAGGCCAGCACTAATGAGGCTGAGGTGGGCGTTTGATCTTCATATGGGCCAGTTATCTTTTCTCTCTTCCACAGATACAGAAGAAAGCCTAACCCCAACCAGCTTCTGCAGAATTATGCGCCACAAAGTACAAAGGAACTAGCAAGGCCATCTGCATTTCTAAACTCAAGGGACATGTCCTGCTGACTGTGGGTCAGTGGGATCATCTTCATTTCACCTCTAAATCCTTCCATACCCCCAGATGAACTTCCTTAAAAGCCGGGCAACTGAGAAGATTAAGATAATGGAACCTGCAGCATATTTGCTCATTCAAATGTGTGTGTGTGTGTGTGTGTGTCTGTGTGTGTCTACTGGGGGATGGGGTGTGAGGAATACATTCAAACAAGTAAATGAGGCTTATTATTACTCAAGCACCATTTAATACGAATACTTAAACAGAGGGTATGCACATCTGTGGGAACAATTCAGTTTTGAATATTCAAAAAAAAGCAGTGATATTTTTCAATCCTTCTCCCAATTTTTCCTGTTGAGTAATCATGATATTTCTATATTTCTGCTCCTAGAAATCACAAACTCACTTCCATAAAATGGGATACTAAATCCTATTTTAGAGTAAGAACCTTGTTGCTTTTGGAACCAGTTTTTAGAATTATTTAAAAAAATAAACATTGGCATATCTGAATTATTAAGTATTTTAGGCATCCACCATGCTTTGACTATATCAAGCACAAAATGGGTGCTTAAGGTTTACATAATAAGAATAACAACATTGTTTTCCACTTTTAGTTCAGAGTTGACACGCTATAGGCATCCATCATGAGCAATACATACTAGTTAGAATTTACTACTAAGCTGTAAGAGTTCACTATAAATCATTTTTAGATACCCCAGCTGTTTTTATTATGCTACCTTTAAAAATAAATCATCAGGACAATTTCTCAGGGATATATGATGTTGCCAAATACCCGGCTAGGTTAAATGAGAAAATACCAGTTCTTAATTCCAATAATATAACATTCATAAGCATTTTCAGAAATTAGTAGTAATTAAAACTGAAGGGCATTAGTATGTGCACTATGAGTGAGTGGGATCATAGAAAAAGGCTCCCAGAAAGAATTTTTTTCCTACTCATTTTGCCTGAACCATTAATCGCTACTAAACTATAATACAGATCCTCTCTCAAATATGTATCCTCTCAAATACCTAGCCTGGTACATAGTCAAGTACGGTCAGTTTCATTAATTCAAAGGTGACTTTCTAAATCCAACTCCAATTCAGAAACCCCTTTTTATGTTTTTTTTATACTTAATGAGGATTTTAAACTCCACCTTTTAATTTTTAGGTTAATTGTAACCCATGGGACACGAGTTACCTTTTGACACTCCCCCAAATTACTTGTTAACTGGAAGACATATACTCAAACTGAAGTCAAGAGGGTCAGGAGGAAAAGTAGTAGCTTCGGGACAAGGAGAATAGGAAAGGTTTTCTTACAAAGCCACTTAGCGAAACCATTTAGCTAGAGGGCATTGTGCCAAGGCATTGTGCCAATTTCAAAGGCAAAGAAAGTTCCTGATAATTTCTGTATTCTTTCTTAGAAGCAAAATATACTCTTTGCAAATACAGATTTCCTTTTTTTTTTTTTTCAGTAGACCCAGCTCCTCAGTAAAATAATGTATTTCCAGAAACAGGGCAAATTGATCCCTGTAATGTCCCTCCTTTGCCTTCAGAAGTCCATTTAAATCATATTCAGGTATCCTTTTTTCTAGCAGTGGAGTTTTCCAAACCATTTTTAAAAGGAATTTTACCATCTCATAATTCCTTGGTTGTATGTACATGGACTAACACAATTTTAACAGATAATACAGTGATACAAATGGCTATAGGTGGTACTAAGAATCTACAGGCACAGTGACAGATTAGTGGTTGCTTAGGGCTGGGGGATGGGGGGTACTGTGTTATAAGATGATGAAAATGTCCTAAAATTGACTAGTGTAACAGTTGCATCTCTCTGTGAAGATACTCAAACACTGATGGGTGATTCAGTTAAATGGGCAAACTATAGAGTATGTTAATTATATATTAAAGTTATTATAAGAAATATAGACAGGAAGAATACATGGTAGTCATGAGTGCAGGATGACTATGTGGATTCTAAATTCCAGTCCTTGGACTTTTAAGCCTATAGGACATTGGGTAAATTATGAAGTAACTTGAGTAACATTATGAAGCTTCAATTTTCACATCTGTAAAATGGAGGAAGACATATTGTACCTATGCACACACAGTTGTTTTGAACAATAAATATGACCATGTATGGCAAAATGCTTATTAACCTAATGTCCGTATTCCAGTAAGTGCTCAATGTTTGCTAATTAGTCTTCTCCTCATTGATATCTAATTCACACATTATAAAATACAGTCTTTTAAAGTGTACAAGTAAGTGATTTTTAGTATAACTACATAACTGTGCAACCATCACCACTATCTAAATCCAGAATATTCCTATCACCCCAGAGAGAAATCCCATACTCACTAGCAGTGACTCTCCATTGCCCTCTCCCCATAGTGGTAAACAAAAATCTACTTTCTATCCCTATGGATTTGGCTATTCTGGACATTTCATATAAATGAACTCATACAATATATGGCCTTGTGCATGCAGCTTTTTCACATAACATCATGTTTTTGAGGCTTATCCATGTTGCAGCATGTATCAGAACTTTATTTCTTTTTATGGTTGAATATATTCCCTGGAAACAGTGTGAAAAAAACGTTTCACATTTTGTTTATCCATTCATCATGTGATGAACATTTTGTGAATATCTTTTTTTTTTCTTGGCTATCATGAATAAGTCTGCTTTGAACACTCAAGTAAAATGCACATATGTTTGTTGTTGTTGTTTTCATCAAGGAGGGAATAAAAACTCCTGTGTACCTTCCTACTCAGCATCCCACATCAGTATAGGTCTCAATGTCCAAGATATGTATATAGGATAAAGTGATAACATTTTAAATGTTCACAACTGATAGAAAATAAAAGTAAATGAAATCATCTTTTTAAATATGAAAAAGGAAAATATCTACTAATATTGTATTTATTTATATTTTAAGTTGAGGTATAAGTGACATATAGCATTGTATTAGTTTCAAGTATATAAAGGAAAGATTTGATATCTGTATACATTGTGACATGATCATCACAATATGTATAGTTAACATCTGTCACTACACATAGTTAGTTTTTTTCTTGTGTTGAGAACTTTAAAGATTTACTCACTTAGCAACTTTCAAATATGCAATACAATATTATTAACCATAGTCACCATGGTGTACATTACATCTTCATGACTTATTTATTTTATAACAGGGTATCTGTACCTTTAGATCCCCTGCATCCATTTCACTCACCCCCCCACTCTCTGCCTTTGGCAACCACCCCAATCTATTCTTTGTACCTAGCAGTCTGGGTCTGTGTGTGTGTGTGTGTGTGTGTGTGTGTGTGTGTTCTGTTTTGTTTTTGTTTGTTTGTTTGTTTGTTTGTTAGGTTCCACATATAAGTGAGATCATACAGCATTTGTCTTTCACTGTCTGATTTATTTCACTTAGTATAATGCCTTCAAGGTCTACCCATTTCACAAATGGCAAGGTTTCATTTTTTTTATGGCTGAATGGTATTTCATTTTGTGTGTGTATATATAAAAATCACATTTTCACTATCCATTCATCCATCAGTGGACACCTGGATTGTTTCCATATCTTGGTTATTGTAAATAATGCTACAATGAACATGTGGCTGCACAAATATTTTCTAATTAGTGTTTTTGTTTTCTTTGGATACATATTCATGTAGAATTCCTGGATCACGTCATGGTTTCATTTTTAATTTTTTAGGGAACCTCCACAATGTTTCCTATAATGGAGGTATCAGTTTATATTCCTACCAACAGTGCACAAGGGTTCACTTTTCTCCACACCCTAATAATTGTTATCTCTTGTCATTTTGATAATAACCATCCTAACACATGTGAGGTGATAGCTCATTGTGGCTTTGATTTGCATTATCTGATGTTTTTGATATTGAGCACCTTTTCATATACTTATTGACAATTTGTGTGTCTTATTTGGAAAAACATTTATTCAGATCTTTTCCCATTTTTAAAATCAGGTTCTTTCTTTCTTTCTTTCTTTCTTTGCGATTGAGTTATATTTGGATATTAGCCTCTTATCAGATACTTGCAAATATTTTCTCCCTCTCCCTAGTTTGTCTTTTAATTTTATCAGTTGTTACCTTTTATATACAGAGGTTCTTAGTTTGATGTAGTCCCACATCAAAAAAAAAATTTTTATTGAAGTGGAGTCTGTTTTCAATGTTGTGTTAATTTCTGGTGTACAGCATAGTGATTCAGTTATATATATATATATATACATATACTCCTTTTCATATTCTTTTTCATTATAGGCTATTATAAGGTATTGAATATAGTTCCCTGTGCTATATAGTAGAAACTTGTTGTTTATCTATTTCATATGTAGTAGTTAGTATCTGCAAATCCAGAACTCCCAATTTATCTCCCCACTCTCCTGTTTCACCCCTGGCAACCATAAGTTTATTTTTTAATGTCTATGAGTCTGTTTCTGTTTTGTAAATAAGCTCATTTGTATCATTTTTATAGGTTCCACATATAAGTGATATCATACAATATTCTTCTTTCTCTTTCTGGCTCATTTTACTTAGTATGACAATCTCCACATCCATCCATGTTGTTGCAAATGGCATTATTTTATTTTTTATGGCTGAGTAGTATTCCACTATATTTATATACACACACACACACACACACAATACACACCACCACTTCTTTATCCAATCATCTGTTGATGGACATTTAGGCTCTTTCCATATCTTGGCTATTGTAAGTAGTGCTGCTATGAACATTGACATGCATGTATCTTTTTGAATTAGAGTTTCCTCTGGATGGATGCCCAGGAGTGGGATTGATGGATCATTGGGTAAAGCTATTTTTAGTTTTTTAAGGAATCTCCATACTGTTTTCCATAATTGCTGCACCAAAATACATTCCTACCAAAAGTGTAGGAGAGTTCCCTTTTCTCCACACCCTCTCCAGCATTTATTGTTTGTGAACTTTTTTAACGATGGCCATTCTGACCAGTGTGAGGTAATACCTCATTGTAGTTTTGATTTGCATTTCTCTGATAATTATCGATATTGAGAATTTCTTTTCATGTGCCTATTGGCCACCATTTGTATGTCTTCATTGGAGAATTGCTTGTTTAGGTCTTCTGCTCATTTTTGGATTGGGTTGTTTGTTTTTTTGTTATTGAGTTGTATGAGCTGTTTGTATATTCTGGAAATCAAGCCCTTGTCAGCATTATTTGCAAAGGTACTTTTGTCCACAGATGGCTGTCAAATTATTGTTGCTGAGGGTGTATATGAGTGTGATACCTTCTATACCACCATCTTGCTGATTCCACCCATTTTTCAAACTAGATTATTTATTTTTATATTTTGACTTGTAACAAGTTTCTTATATATTCTGGATATAAGTCCATTAATCGATATATGGTTTGCAAATGTTTTCTCCCATTTTATGGGGTGCATTTCACTTTCTTGATGGTATCTTCCTCTTCCCCCTCTCTGCTTTCATCCTCCTTCTATTATCATTATCATTATTATTATTAATTCTAATATTTTCTATTATCTATAGGAAGTAAAAAAGTGCTCATTAGAAATACTGATGTGATCACATTCCCATTCACATTTCCTTGTAATTTCTAGATGATTCTGATGTAAGCAACACAGACAGATTATTCCAGAACCTGACAGCTGGAGAAGTACAGAATCTTCAAAGTGACAGCAGAAACAGTATCAAATGTCAGCCAGAAAGCAGGGTCTCAGGGGACATTTAATGTGCTGTTGAAAATAAGCAGTGAAGTTAACCAACCACGCTTAGGGAGACAGACCAAATTCACAGAAAATCTGCAAATCTCAAATGGACAGGGTCAAACAGGAACAGCACCAAATGGCTCTTCAAATGGTTGTTTTTGCATTGCTTTACTTTTTATCGTTTCATAAATTAAAAGCAATGCAGAAACAAGAACACATAATTAAAGCAGAATGCTGTCCTTTTCAATTACTGAAGTAATTGGATGAAGTGGAGAAATTTAACACATTTGGTTTTAAATGAAGACACTGTATACTGGAGGGAGCCCAACTAGAGTTACCAAAACCTTGCTTGCCCTCTTGCAGGAGCAAGCTCAGCTCCTCCCATAGTGCCACACAACCAAGTATCTAAAAAAACCTAATCAAAGGAAGCAACCAGATTTCTCATCTCCTTTAAATATATCATCATCATCACCATAACAATAATGTGAAAAGGACATTTAGTTCATTTTGCACATGAAGACTAATATTGTTAAAATAAAAACAACTGCAATCCAATGAACAGATATTAACAGATCTCAAACAACACAGATAAGGCAACTCCCACTCCCCTGCTTGCCCCACCAAGTGCTTTTATGAGCAGAACACAAATGTTTCAGGATTTGCCAACATAAAACGGTAACAGAGAAATGGCTGTTCCCTCAAACACATTTTCCAAAAGTGGCATAAATTTCATCAGATAAATTTTAAGGTAGTATGTTGACATGGTAGTAGCTAAGATTACTATAAGAAGACAGTAGAAAGTGACTGAAAATCTTAAGGAAGAAAAAATAGCTAATATTGATTGAAAATTTACTATATTCTAATTTACTATGCTCTAATTTAATTTAAACAAAGTTAAGAGATAACTCCAAAATCAAATATGTAATCTATGACTGTCAAAGTCCTCTTTGGGGAAGGCCCTAGAAGTGGAAGTCAACATGTAAAAATATCCATATCTTTTGACTAGCTTTTCTGCATGGGTTCAAATTCCATCTCTGCAGTTTCACTAGCAGCATGACCTTGAGCAAGTTACTGAACCTCAGTTTTTAAAAATGGGAACTTTTGTGAAGATTAAATGAGTCAATACCCCTAAACCAATTTTCTCATTTGCAGAAAGAGGTGACTGGCTTAGATTGGTAGTTTTCAAATTATTTTCAGGTTTTCAAAGACTTTTCAGGCTGCCTCTACTGGAAGAAAAAGAATGGATCCACAGAAGTAGTGGTTGCAGGGTGGGGCGTGGCTGATCAGCCCTGTCATTTCTGCTATCCTCTCCCATTCAACCAGAATAGCTCATCTTTTGCCTGCTCTATAGGTTTGGGTTTCATAAAAGATAACTTTTGGGAGGAATGGTAAGCATTTTAATGACATTTTCTTTATGCCAAGCAGTCTCCTAAGTGCTTTTTTAGGCATTAGCTTATTTAATCTTCACATGATCCCCATTTTTCAGATGAGATAACTGAGGCACAGAGAAGTTAAGTACCTTGCCCATGTTCTCATAGCTAGTAAATAAAAAAAGCAAAGTTGAATCCAGGCAGCCTGGCTCCACCATTCACGCTCTTAACCACTAAGCTACACTACCTCAAAAACAGAAGTTTCTGTTGTTTAAAAAATGAAAATAAAATTTTGAAGCCCATTAGACTATATGAGCTCTAAAAACCTCGTTAGCTTTAGAAATTCCATAGCTCTACAATGAGGTAATTAAACTAGTACCAGAATTTAGTTACAGTGTAGACCCAAGGGTCAAGATACAATCAACTAAACCTCCTATACAATCTCTAGCTACAATCCTGCACCGCAAAAAAGAACATTTCAGAAGAATGAACACTAGATAACTCAAATTTTTAATTATTTTGAAGAAACAGCCACTTACCTGCAATACTTTTGTACTGGTTCCTTCACTAGCAGAAGATCCACAGGAACCTTCTGGTTGTGTCAGTTGTTTCAGAGGTTGGGGCTTCAGGATGAAGATGCTATTTATGTCTCATGTTTACTATCTTGAAACTATCCTAAATCCAGAGTACATCCGTTATCTACGGTAATCAGTGTTTCCTGGGCCCTGAGTTGTAACTACCTACCTGACTCTAAACCTCTAGCTTTATTTTCTGGGTTTTCTAGCTGCTGACACCCTTGCCCTATACCCCACCTTAGAGGACCCTGAATTGGCTCTCACCTAGACTATCTCCTGCTTGCAGAATAAGAATGTTGCAGAGCCAGGGAGCCACACCCACACTGAGCCTGATTTCTCCTCCATTCAGACCACGTTGCACCCTACACTTCCTTGCCCAAATGGTCTACATAGAGCTGGGAATGCCAAGGAAGGGGGTCAGGTCGCAGGCTTGAGTCTCCATTTGTATTTTGGCTCCAAGACTCACTGGGATGAGCCTGTTTGCTAGCTTAGGTAATACTACACCCTTGTTGTGTGCTCCTAAGCCTTAATTTTGGCTCCCTACTCCATTTCTAACTTTCTGTAGTCCATTTTCTAATTCTCTGTCATCAGGAATTCCAAAGGTTTCAGAAAGATTAATTCCTATTCACAATTTAAAATCTAGTCAAGTATCTTATCTGTGGGGAAGCCTTTCCTGACCTCTTCAACATGTGTTAGGCATCCCTTTGCACAACAGGATTATTTATATCACTTGTATTATTTCTGGGGTTTACCTATGTTTTTTCTACTAGATGAAGCTCATTAAGGATAGGAATGATGTCTTTTACTCTCATACCTAATACATTACAAATACTCAATAAAGTTTGCTGAACTGAACTCAGGTTTCTTTTGTACTATTTCTGTGCTTTTTTCCAGTACACTGACCTTCCTCTCCTTTCCTAGAATCTAATGGAGAATTTCTTAACCTCATCACTACTGACATTTGGGGCTGGAAAATTCTTTGTTGGGGGAGGGAGGGGCCTTGTGCATTGCATGTTTAGTAGCGTCCCTGGCCTTTGTCCACCAGATGCTAAGTAGCATCTCCTCCTAAGTTGTGACAATCAAAATATGTCTCCAGGAATATCCAAATGTCCCCTGAGGTGGGGGGAATCACCCCCAGATGAGAACTACTGTCCTATCGCCACAAATTGTTGTCCTACTTTCTTTGCATTAGTCATTCCTGCCTTTCCTTCCCCTTTCAACTTAAATGTCATTTACTTAGGGAAGCCTTCCTTGTCCACCAGACTGAGTTTAAGGCCCCTGATATATTTTTATAGCACCTGGTAATTATCCTTCAACATACTTATCACAATTTTAATTTTATGACTATTTCCTATCTGTCTCAATTATTAATTCCATAAAGCAGAGACTGTGTCTGTCTATTTAATTGCTAAATGCCTAATGCTTTGCATAGTTACTAGTATATAGTAGGTGCTCAAGAAATATTTTTTAAATGAATGGATGATAGTTAATTGCCCTGTCTTATCTGTTCATAGCTCCATCACAGCCCGCACCAAATTTCTAGAGTAAACCTCTGTTAACGCTGTGGCACTTCTTTACGATGAGGGAAGGAGGTAACATCTCACCTGCCTCCTCAGTATGTACCACAAGACCTGGCACATGATACACACCTATTTCTTAATATGCACATACACAGTGTGCTGTCCTTTATTGAATTTACTAAGGAAGGAAATTTACTTATTGGGCTTTTAACTAGCAATAAACTAAAAATGAATTTAGGCTTAATAGTCAGTTAACAAAAAAAATGTGATTAAGTTGACACTCCTACTCCAACGCAAATATTATCTCTCATCTGAAAGATATATTTACTTCTGTACCAACATATCATAATGTCAAAAAGCTCCAGAAATGCAGTCAGTTTAAAAAAAAAACTGTCTATAAACTGCCAAATAATTTGACTGACTTTTTCCCAATGACTGAATGTTTCAACATTAAGTAGAGAAAGCTTGATACCAGGAACATAAAGGAAAGAGAGAGGAAAACAGCACACATAAGTTTTGGCCATAAGTCAGGTTGAAGTATTTTGTTTCTTTATTCAATGCTGGCTTTTCATGTCCTAAAGTGAGTCCAATTTTGAGGCTTCAACTTGACAGGGAAGATATCAGAGAACAGAAAGGAGACATGAGGAGGAGGGAAGGGTAACATTTTTCTGTGCAGTTTTTCTTGGCATGACCCTTGCAAGGGAAATATGAAGGAAAAGTGTGTGAGACAGGAGTTAAGTGGCAAATGAAACTATTGTGTTTAAGGCAAGCATAATATGCATGCCATGCTGGACAGATAAAAAATGCATAGCCGCAAAAGCACGTTTGATGTGATCTACAAGCACGTGTAAGGCTTTGGGAAAATACAGTCATTTCCTTTTCTAATGTTTGTCACTCTCTAAATTGTAAAAATCTTGTTTCCAAAAAGAAAAAAAAATTCAGCCACACGACTGCAATCCATATAAGCAAGTTATATATTAATAATCATGATCCTAGCTGCCTTTTATTGACTGTTCACAAAAGTTTAGTCACACTACATGCATAAATTATAAAGCTCACCCAAATCCTATGAAGTAATTGTTATTATCTCAATTTTACAAAGAGAAAACAGAGGCTCAAGCAATTTGGAGAACTTGCACCAGGTCTGGCAGCTAGTAAGTGGCAGGGCTGGGATTTGAATTCAGGTTTGCCTTTTATTTATTTAATGGAAGAAGAGATTGAGAAAGCCTTTAGTATAGTCAATCAATGCCACAAAGAGACTTTTTCCCAACACCTTTTATAATTCATTGTTCTAATTATCAGATCCTCCCCTCATTCCAGCCTCTGTCCTCAGACTATGAGCTCTTCAAGGGCAGATGCCATCATCTTCATTTCCATGTTCCCAGTATCTACCACAGTGATGAGCACATAGTAGGTATTCAACATATGCTTTTTGAATGAAGGAATGACATTTTTGTCAAATAATTTGAATAAAACCACGTGAAGACAATTCTACCCATACTTTGCCCATTCAGTTGCAGTGACCGGCCACGTTCCAAAAAGGAACGAACCAGTGAATAGGAACGTGAAAGTCCTTATTTAACAAGAACTGAGGTGGCCTGGTAAGGGCTTCATTGTGGATCCAAACAGTTATATATTTAAAATAGTTAATTAACATAGGGTTGCCCCATCACATTTCATCTGAAAAAAAAAAATGTTGAAGGAAATGTGCAGTTAATGTAGAGGACTCTTCCTCATTTTGAAAGTCAGGGCTCTTAGTAAAAGCCTCAGTCATGGGCCTCCTCCTATCTACCCTATCATATTTAGAAACGAAGACTCATTTCTTAAGAACAGCTTTTATAATTACTTTCTTTCATGCCTCACACATAGTACCACAAATCCTCTTTATAATCACAGTGCATTATTTTTCCTAGTTCTGTTGCATCTAGCATTTGCACATGTTACAGATTGGAAAAAAAAGCCATTACTTGTGCCACAATTCTTACCTAAACTAGGCAAGAATGACCATAGATTATTATTGTGCCCTTCATTAATTTAATTCTTAAGCTTCTATACTGGCCAACAAAGCCAATGAAAATACAAGCTGTCCTTAAGCAAGAAACTCTTGCACATTGGGACACAATAATGATTTCATTAAGTGACAGCTTTTGAAAAGTTTTTTTTTAAGTGTCTCAATGTGAATGATGATAAAGAGTGTTGAAAGATGTGTATCTTGATTCTCTGAAGAAATAAGAAATGAATTTAAGCCAAACTAAAACAACACATCTGTTCCAGAACAGACTATAATCAGGCACTTTTTAAAAAATAGACTACTTTAAAAAAAGAAAGACCTATTGTACAATGGGTTATTAAAGACTGCCAAAACAATCCAGGGGGCTCTTCCTCACCTCTGCGATTGTCATTATACCCCTCAGGGCTACTGTCAGGAGCAGAGTCTGTTGCCGGATGTACCACACTGCTGACCCAGAATCAGGCTTCTTAGGCTCTTAAGGAGGGGAACTAAGGCAAATTTTATAAGTAGAACTCTGACATCCAAAAACCAGCACAGCAGAATTCATACATCCAAATGAGGTGTGGCTCCTTCATTGATTCTGTCACCTTGTGATGCCATAAACATACAAACAATGTTGCAATGACTCAAAACATTTTTAGAGTTCCTCATTAATAATTATCTTTAGTGTTTATAAGCTGCTTAAAAATCAGCTTTATTACTCTATAGAGTTTTTGGTCAAAGGTTATACTACATATTTTGAACACCTATATTCAGCAGACTTGACTCCAAATAGCATTCGCTTGCTCCCCAAAATCAAATCCATCTTCAAAGAGAACAAATTCCACCAGTGAAAATATTTCATGATAACTCCCAAGGTCTAAAAGCAACAGTCAGAAAGAAACCCTAAGAAAAGTTTTAGCAGTGATAGCACTTGAATTAGTTTATAGTCTGAGATGATCATTCTGAAGGGACTCACACTAATTTGTATGCAAATATATTTGCAAGATAATATACTGCACTCACACACCCACATACCCATTTGTATTCCCATAGAAAATTTCAAGAAAAATATATAAAGAAAACCTATACCTTCTGAAGGGGCATGTGAATGGAGAGTTGGGGCGGGGGTAGAGTAGGATATACATACTTTATATCCTGTTTGTAATGATCTCTCTCTATCTGTCTACATACACAGGTGATTTATTTTACTGTGAGTGTGTACTGCTTTCATAAGAGAGGGGGAAGGAGAAAGGAAAGAAGGAAGTAAAAAAAGGAAACAATGAGAAAACTAAAATAGACATGAGGGAGAGGAAGGGGAGATGGAGGGAGGGAGGGAAGAGAAAAGGAAAGTAATCCAAACAGCTAATACCCTATTGTCAGGTCTTCTGTGTTTTTAATTGCATTTTCTACTTTAAACTACTTTATGTTTCTTTTTGTCTCCATTACAAAATTGTGTGTTGTAAAGGATCTTATGTGGTATATGAGAAAGGAGTAATAGAGTTAAATTAGCAAATAATGTAAGCACTGTGGCAGCTGTTATATGGAGTGAAGTGAGAATGCCCTGGCAAAGGAGAAAAGATTTGAAATCTGTTCAATGTTATCATGCTTTTATTGATCAATCTGTGCCCAATTAAAAATAAACAACCAAAACATACCCTTTTTAAAAGCAAATTTCAGAATGAGAATTAAGGAATATTTGATATCTATAAGGACAAGGGTCTGAGAAGTGGAATACTGACAGAACTGATAATTTGAGGGTTTCCTCCAGAGGGGACTTCATGGCTTAATTTTAAAAAAAAAAGTCACATAAAGCTGTGATTTTAGTTTGGACTATATTTTCCATTGTACTTTCCAATCTATTTGAATGCAACAAAGTGAACACGTTAAAAAAGTATCCATCCAAAAAGTACCATAAACAGCAGATAAAGACAAATGAAAAAGTGGGAAATCTAGGCAACATTTATGACAGACAAGAGGCTAATTTCCTTAATGTTTGACAGCTCTTATAAATCAATAATTAAAAAACCAATCTTCCAATAGACATGTGAACAAAGCACACAGAAAATTCACATGGAAAAATACATATGACAAAATATAAGATATGTTCAACTTTGTTCACAACTAAAAACTGCAATGAAAAAAAAATTTCTTACCAGTCATATTGACAAAGATTAACAAGTCTGATATATCCAGAGTTAATTAGGAGAAATAAGCACTTTCAACCCTGTCAATGGGAGTCTAAATTGGTCTAATTATTGTATAGGGAATGAGGCAATCAATCCCCATCAAAATCTAAAATGCACATTCTCTTTGACTAGACAATTCTGTGTCTAAGAATTTATCCTACAGATATATTTTTGTACTGTCTTGTGAATAGATATGAAAGAATGTCTATGCCGCATTTTTGCAAGCACTGGTAAAATCTAAGAATTCCTCAGGAGGGAAAAGTTTAAATAGATTCTGATGTATCCACATAAAGGAGTACTAGACAGCTGTTCAAAAGCATGTTAAAGCTGTATATGTGCTGATACAGAAAGTTTTAAAACATCACTGAGGGAAAAAAATCAAGGGACAAAACAGTGTTTCACCATTGACTGAAGAATCAAAGGACAAAACAAGACATTAACAGTGGTTTACTAGTAGGAAACGGGTCGAGAAGTAAGTGCAGACTGGGGTGGGAGTGAGAGGGAGACTTCACTTTTCCTATATACTCTTCAATGTTGTTTGAAACTTTTCCTATGTGTGTATTACTTTTCAACAGCTTTATTGAGATATATTTCACATACCATACGATTCATCTATTTAACAGGTACAATTCAATGGTTTTTAGTATATTCATAGAGTTGTACAACCATTACCATAATTGATTTTAAAATATCTTCATCCTCTCAGAAAGAAACCCTGTACCCACTGGCAGTCATTCCCCATTTCCCACTCTCCTCCTCAGCCCTTGAAAACCACAAATCTACATTCTGCTGTATGATTTACCTATTTATGATGCTTCATATAAATGGGATCATACAGCATGTGGCCATTTGTTAATGTCTTATTTCACTTAGCATGTTTTCAATGTTCATCATTACCACAGTATGAATCAGAACTTCATAATCTTTTATGGCCAAATAATATTCACCATTGTATGGACAGACCACATTTTGTTTATTCATTGACTAGCTGATAGACATCTGAGTTGTTGCCACTTTTTGGCTATTATGAATGTTGCTGCTATGAGCATTGATGTACACGTGTATTACTTTTTAATAAAAACTAGTTCAAATATTAAAAATTTATATAGCCACCACAACTATTAGTTACTCAGAGGAAACCTCCATATGATGGTAAGATGGTGGAAGAGCAGACAGGGTGGGTTTTCTGTGGAGAGTTATTGTACCATCAGCTATTTATAAAATGGAAAATTTGAGCAAGTCTTCAATAGGAAATAGATTTAAACACGTCAGTTTCCTTTTCTGAAGGCATATTTCTTAGGATGAGTTTGTTACAAATAAAAATAGCTACTTTCATATATAATACTCATGACAATGTTAAATTATACCAAAGCTTCAGAGCTAAAGTTTCACCTTCCTAATTTACATGCATATTCCTAAAAGATAATCCACAATCTGGAGAAGCAGATCCTGAGTAGTACAAAATTCTCTTGCTGTACAGACTTAGGATGGCTAATTTTATGTGTGAACTTGGCTAGGGAATGGTATTCACTTACTGGTCAAATACCAGTCTAGATGTTGCTGTGAAAGTATCTTTTTGAGTATGATCAACATCTAAATCAGTAGACTTTGAGTAAAGGAGATTATCTTCCATAATGAAAAGTCCCATCCAATCAGCTGAAGGCCTAAGAGAAAATAAGGAGGTGCCCTGAGAAAGAAGGAATTTTGCTTCCAGACTTCAGACTTAACATTAAGTCTTCCCTGGGTCTCCAGCCTGCCAGTCTACCCTGCAGATTTGGGGATTTGCCAGCCTCTACAACCATGTTAGCCAATTCCTTAAAATCTCTCTCCCTCAGAGAGAGAGATAAAGATATATACAGATATGTGTGTGTGTGTGTGTGTGTGTGTGTGTGTGTGTATGTATGTGTGTAGAGAGAGAGCAAGAGAGGTATATAAAATAGATAGATCAATTGATCAATCCCATTGGTCTGTTGCTCCGAAAAACCCTGATCAATAATAGACTCAGTGAATGTTAGTGTTGGAAAGTACTTTAAATATCATCTAAATCGAATCTTATCATTTTATAGTTAGGAAAATAGAGGACCAAAGAGTTTAAGTGGTGTGTATGTATGTACAGATAATCCTACAAAGAAGTGTAAGCTAAGGACTTCTCAGGATGGTAACTTATTCCAAAAATTCCGAAAAGTACATGAGAATAAGGTCACAAAATGTGTCCTTGTACCTGTGTGATTTGGAAAGGTGAGAGGTAAAGTAAAATTATCAAATTATCATTTAAAACATATACAATGTATTGAAAAACATTCAGTTTTCCAGTTCCCCCAAACTACTTTATAATATGATTTTATGGTTCCTGGAGGCTAGTTATAATTGAATTATAGGGTGTCTTGTTCACATTCTAGCTGGTGAAAAAAAAAATTGCTCAGCTCTGCTTCGCGGTTCTCTAAACACAGGCTAGAATACTCATGAGGAAGCTTATAATTCAATTATAACTCCCCTCTGGGAATCATATAATTATATATAAAAGACCTAAGCCATCATATGTTCTCCATTTATTTTTTGTTATGAAAGGATTTGTCTAAAGTCTGATATTAAATTTGAATAGGTCTGAGTCAATTTGCACCTCAAGATTTGCCCAGATACTAAGATAATAAACTGCATTCACCTAGCTGAAAGACACTAGGAGTTGATCTGTTTACCCAAACAAAAAACACATAATATCCTTATCTCTCTTTGGAGATTATATATATACACATACATTCCATACAGATACACACTTGTGTTTCTAATTGAACTTGTAATGAAATAGTAAACTGCTGGCATAATTACTATGACTTACATCTGAATAAAAGACTAGCACAGTGCATTAATTAGTTAATGGTTCAAAAGAGTATATATTTTGCAGAAATAAGGCAGGGGGGCAATTGATACTGATCTTAATCCTAGGAAACATTCTCTGCCTCTCTGGCTCATTCATTGATTCATTTAGCAGACCTTCACTGAGCACCGCTCTCTGCCAGGTAGCGTGTTTCCCCTCACCACTCACAGCTCATTTGAGAATGCATGTGAGCTCCTGAACATGCATATGCACACATTTCTCCTCTAGAATGCAACCTACTATCTTTTTTTAAGCAATGAATTCAGGAGTTTGCCACTTCTGTAATTCCACAAGGATTTACACATACAACCCATATTTAACATTGTGCTTGGCTATAGTATGTGGGAAATATAAACCATACTCTCTAGAACTTTATAGTTTAGCTGAAAAGCTAAGGATAGCTTGCAAATAGAGAAAACCAAGAGGTCGGCAACAAGAAGCAGTAGGGTATTAAATGTGTAGAAGAGATGAGGCATGCCAAAAACTAATTCTGTACACCCCAAAAGTTTGCCTGTAAGATGTTCTGAGACTGCATCATGATTCCCCTGACAACTCAACCTTTCAGTGCCTGGTCTGTAGAGTAAAGGTTTAGATCCCAGGCTATGAAATCAGAATGCAGGGCTTCCAGCACTGAGACTTACTAACCATTGCTTTCATATGCTCCTATGTGAAATGGAGACGATAATAAAATGTACCTCAAAGGGTTGTTGTAAAAATTAAGAGTTAACACGGGAACAGCACTTTGAATATGTTATGGACTGAATGTTTGTGTCCTCACAAAACTCATATGTTGAAATCCTAACCCCAATGTGACAATGTTAGAAGACAGGGCCTTTGGGAAGAGATTAGGTCATTTGGGTGGAACCCTTTTGAATAGGATTAGTGCTCTTATCATAGAGACCCCAGAGAGCTCTCTTGTCCCTTCCACCATGTGAGGACACAGCAAGGGCAGGCCCTCACCAGAATCTGAATCTGCTGGCAACTTGATGTTGGACTTCCCAGCCTCCAGAGCTGTGAGGAAATACATTTCTGTTCTTTATAACCTACCCAAATCTATGTTACTTTGTTATAGCAGTCTGAACAGACTAAGACAAAATAGCTGTTGGCACATAGTAAATGCTTAATAGCCGTTAGCTCCTATAATACTTTTGTTGTCACTGTCATCTTCATAACCTTTATCCTCATTATTTTAGTAATATTGACAGAAGACAAAGGGGAAATTTCCTTAAAATAAAGATATGGCTACAATTGGGAACTTTTTCACAAAGTCAGATTTTTTTAAAGGTGATGCTAAAAGATGAAAATAATACCATCTAATCAAGAATAGGGTCTGACTAACTAAACCTAACACAACTTGTGAAAGATGTGTAGGCCAAAGATGCAGGGATGGAGGCCTTTTAAGGTATATCTAGGGCATGAATAAAAATGAATGAATATGAACACTGCAAGAGTCAGTGGTGTAATGATGATAGTTGTCAAACAAATCTTGGAATCCATAAGTAGATAACCTCTATTTTGCATCAGTCTTTTCTATCAAAGAGATTTATTTGTGGAATAGAAAGAATACAGAACCATTCATAAGAATAAATTAAAGCCCAGGATTCCTGAGGAAGTAGTGTTAATAGCACTTATGTTTCTGGCCCTCATGAAAGATTTCTGAGAGTACTGACTTAGCTCTGAGTCTAGGAAGCATCCAGTACCAGTAGTCAGCATAGACAAACCCTTGAATATGTCTTGACAGACTGACTTCACTTTCCTTTTGAACATGCTGACTAACTGACAGAAGAGGGAAATGGGTAGATGTAAGTGTTTCATACTCAGCAAAGCATTTTGCAAAGTCTTTCATGATATACTACTGGATGAGTTTAAACAATATATGAAACAAATGATGGAACCAATTAAGTTAACACATAAGTGAATGAACAACCATACTAAGGTTTAATTTGCTTAATTTGTCTCTAGTGATCTCCTTTCCTTCATCCTATTTAACATTTTTGTAATCCATGCCATAGGTGAGAAAGTAGTTTTTAGACACACAGAACTAGTCATAATAGCTAACATGTTGAATGATACAATCATAATGCCCCAAATTCATGCCAGGATGAAACTATGAGCCAAGTACATCATGTTATAATTTCATAGACAGATATATAAAATCCTGCTTTGCATTAAAAAAATCTATGCTACATAAGTACACCGTGGGAGAAACTGGCTTTAAAATGCTGTGTGTATAGAGACTAAGAGAGTTCAGTTGACTGTAAGCACGAGTTGGCAGGATGATATGGCTGATGTAGCATAGGCTCTGTGAATGGAAATGTAGACTCTGGGAAGAAAAAGATGATATTCTTGATCCAATGTGGGCTGCCCAAACTATACCTGGAGTGTTATACTCAACCATAGGTTCTTCATCTTAAAAGGCCATGGAACAAATAGAGCATGTTCTGAAGAGAGCATCTAGGATAGCTGAACAGCATGAAGATATGTGTTTAATGGCGACTTGTCAAGAAAGTTGTGGAAAGGATTCAAACAACAGGAATAGATGACTTACATACGAATAAGGATTTTTCCAAGCCTAAGTCTAGGCTTTATAAAGGAGGGCAAACTGATGAGAAGCTGGGAACTGAGGAACACAGGATTGCTACAGGATTAAGGGTATCCCATGGATAAATTTCTATCTGGGTCAGCGTTTTTCTGAAACTCTGATGGTCTAGGACTACCTTCCCCAGTTCCATCAACTACTGGCTTCTAACCCAGAGTCCCTCCCTCCAATAAGCCTGATTCTGAGCCTAGCTACTTAAGCTAATGAAGAGAAGCAGAAAGTTAGTGGCAATTTTTAACGTCCTTCATTATTGTTCTCTTCAAGTTAACAATCCCCAAAGACTTGACTGCATAGGGAACATCTTGCTGTATCGGAAAGACCACTGACTGGGAGAACACCAAAGTTATACAAGACCTGCATTAGTCCATTTTCTCTGGTTCTCAATTTTGTCATCTGAGAAAGGAGGCAGTCAGATTAGTCTCAAAGGCCATTTTCAGATTGAAAATGTAATTACATCACTATTATGTTAATTTTTAAAGAATATTTTGATTTTTTCAAAGGCAATAACAAAGCATGAAAATAAGCCATCATGTGACTTAGTGAATTAAACCGAATCAAATATTGCTATGCTATATATTCAAGCTCAGAGAGTGCTAAGAACTTTAAGTTCAGTGATTCAGGCAAATACAGTTTTATTTCCAGGTCTAATTGCTTTAAAGAGTCTCTTGTTTGGCATTTGGTTGGTTGGTTTAAACTTAGGCCCATTTTTTACAACATTAGTTCAATTTGGTAGAAATTCACACTACCCTGTTTTAAAGAGCTGCCTCTCAGCATAGCAAGTGCCAGGACAAGCAAAAAAAGAACTTACAGCCAAAATTCAATGCTTCGGAGAGAAGGTCAGAAGCCCTAAAAGACCACAGAAGAGGACTGAGCTCAGGATCCCCTGCTATGAATTTCCCCAACCAGGGTTTCTTCAAATTAGAACAGCTCCTTCTAGTTATTGATTCAACTTACATATTAGAACCTAAATATGTCATTTATTTTAAGGCAGAAATATCTCTCATAAGGCAAAGGTAAAAGGCCCAAACATATAGTATTTATACATGTAGGATTTAAGGGCATAAATGCTTCATTTTCAGTGACTTTCAAGTGTAATTTTTCTCAGAAATAGAAATGGCAACTCAGAGAATCAATGTTCATTTCTCACCATAACAGTATGTTGGTTTGCAGAGATGCACACCAAATATTAACAGCTTGTTCTTGCCTCCATATCCTCAAAGAAAGGGTTAATTTTCCTTAGAATCCTATTCAAAGGGTCTGGGGAAAAATCCAACCTCATAAAAATCCAGTGACATGAGTAACTTCCCAAACTTTTTAGACCATTTATTCCCAAAATAACATTGTTGTTCAAATAACTTCAGTTTATTATGTTAGAGCCTTCCGGGTAAGGAACATTTTGCCAGAGCCTCTAGGGTAAAGAATTTGAAATGCTATTTGTTGACAAGGAGGGGAAAATATATAGTTTATCTAATGAAAGGTTTTCCTATTGTTCCCCTCTATTTGGAAAAGCATTCATCTATGCTCATCACTTCTTGGGTTCTAGCTGATCTATTGTATCACTTATCTGGGCTTTCAGTAACTCAAGTTCAGTGATCAAAAGGAATCATTATTCAAAGACTATTGGTGAGGCAGGCAAGCTTCTGTCATGTCTGATCTATGTGGCAGATGACAGCTTTCTTAATGCAGCTAAAGTCTGAAATGGCTTCTCTAGGTGGTTGTTTATTGTTTTTGTTTTGTTTTGTTGTTTGTTTCAGAAGGAGGTTATTTTTGTTTTCAAACTTTTACCTAAATAAACTGATTTCAGGCTCCCATTCAACTGTTACTTTTCCTCTTTATCCTTCCTCTTCTTTTTTGAGAGAATAAAAGTTGGCTTTGAAATATCTTGTGATTTTCTATAAATTCCAGTGAAAAGTTGATTCAGAACTGACCTGCAATACTTTGGAAGATGTATGTTCAAAGGAAGAGTAAGAACTACCATTTTAGTACCACACACAACAATGCACATAACTTCAAGTAAAGCACTCTCCGGATTTGCACTATTGAGCAAAGAAAAACAAGCTAGTAATAAGCTACTGGCTTGGAAATAATCACAACTGCTATATGATTCAGTGAGAATTAGAAACTGTCCTGGGAGAAGCAAGCAAGAGTGAAAAGAAGTGGTGACAGTGGTGTAACAATGTTTTGGATTTTCACCTAGGATGAATGGTGCTATTAGTTGCAATGGTACCTCTCTCCCCAACCCAACCCCAATCACTCCTGCTAAGTGTTCTGGTCCATGACAGATATGGAAAAGATCCAGAAAAACTTAATTAATGGAGTGGGGAACAAACAAAAGGTACTAAGCTTCTTCAACCTGGAAAGACAAAGGCTGAGAAGAAAAGCATATGATGGAAGTCTAACAAAAGAAGTTCTGGATTGGATGAATCACATTTCGGAAAGGTAAAATTAGGTAACATCCCATGAAATTGCTGAATGAAGCTTATGAACAATGAAATGAAATACTACTTTATATATCATTTATACATTAATTTTTTCAAATATGTTAAATCTAGAGGAAAGAAATATGAACAAGACATGGTATTTAACCTCAAGAGTTCACATTATAGCTGAGCAAATACCTAAAACCTAAATGTGATAAAATGTTCTAAGTGATTTAAAAGAGGTTTGGCTATAAGAATAAGAACATATTAGAGATTAGTTTTATGATGGAAGGAGATGGGAATGAAGAGAAGCGTACAAGATTTGACAAGAGAGGACATCTAACCTGGACCTTGAACAATTACTTGAAAGTTCACTGGTCTCAGAAGGAAAAGAAGGCTATTCTAGAAGAGCAGGCATGAATGAAGACAAAATAAATAACTTCTCAATAAAACAGAGAAAGGTAAAGGGAGGTTGGAATAAAACCAGCATAGGAGAAATTAGGGGAATTAAGGCCAAAGGTAGGCAAATCCTTAAATGCCATGCAAGGAACTTGGTACAACATCTGGTGAGCAGCAGAGAGCCAACAGCAGTTTTTAAGCAGTGGAGTGTTCTTGGTGTTAGCTCCACCTTCTGGAGAACAAGTCTACTTGTTAAGATTCTGGGGGGCAAAAATTTGATCCAAAAACAGGACATGCTTAACTGTTTTTCAAATATCTGAGAGGCTGTGGTATGAAAGGGAATTAGATGTGTTCTGTATTTGAGATCAGTATGATGAAGTGCTAACAAGGGCTGTCATGGGTGGAATGGTCTGCGTCAGAAGTTCTCCATATGATTGATCTCAGTCATTCCATGGAATGCTGTAGAAGGGATTCAAATATTATATGGTTACATATAAAGGGATGTACTGGACTAGACAACTTTTCAGATCCTTTCCAAGTGAGATTCTACTCACTCTTCCACAGGAGAGCTCTTCAAATAGAAGATAGATGTATCTCCTGCTCTTTTTTCTTCACCTCAAGTATTTTACCTTCTTTTATCCATTTGCATAATACATCTCAAGCTTACACAATCTCATATGTCAATTATACCTCAACAAAGCTGAGTAAAAAACAGTTAACTCAGGGTGCTTTACCTTTACCTTTCTGGTTGATCTCTTCTGGATACCATCATCTAGTCAGCCCATGTTCCTAACCAAATCAGCACTGAAAGCTGACCATTCTACTTCCCTCAAAACCAACCAGATTCCCATGTTCCTAATTAGGATTTTATGTACAGTAAAACCTTAATTAACTGAAGCCCAATTAATGAAACATTTTATTTCATGTTCTACACTCAATTTTTATGAGAAAAAGAAAGATGGTAACTAAGCAAACAGACATCTTCAATTTACTTTAAGAAAAACAAACTCATCTCCCAAGAAATGGTCTGGTCCAATATACATTATCACAATCTCTTACTTTTCCTGTACAATAAGGACTGATTTCAGAATCATGAGCTTGAAAAAATATTCCAAATACTAAAGTAAAACTCAATTATGTTCACTAAACTGTACTTATTAAGGTGGTAAATGGACTACAGTTTTATAAAATGTTTTAACCACAAAGACCAAAATAAAAGATAGCTGTACTACTTTTTTAAAAGCCTCAATTAAGATCCCGTTCCCTAAGTATCTAGTTAATAAGACTTCTCTACTACAGAACCATGTCCTTCACTATTATATGTGAAGGGAAAGGGAATATTTCTTTTTCACTTCTACACCTACCACTGATGTAACACGTAGGTGTTCAAAAAATATTTGTTTAGTGAATTCATAATACATTAAGTATTAGTATTGTTATTATTAGCCTGCCTCAGCAGCCACGTTGTCTCTTTTCATCTTCAGAAAGTTGCCAGCTCTGAGGTCATATATTGCTTTCAGGTCATACAAATAAGTACATAATTACAAATACGATAAACATGTTATTATATGCATTCATCATATTAGATTATAAGATATTAAAACCAAAAAGGATCTTGAAGGTCATCTAATTTGACCATAAAATTTTACAGAGGTGAAAACTAAGGTGCAGAGAACTTAAATGACTTGTTAAAGGTCGTACAGCTTGTTAGCGACAGAGGTAGGACTAAAACACTAGTTTTTCTTTCCCTTGGTCCTATGAGTTTTCTTCTACAACAAACTGGCTCTGCATTTTTTTTCAAGTCAACCATGAAACAGGTATACATTTTTTTGTGTGTTGAAACAAGAAGTTGCTCAGAAATGTCATTCCATTTCGACACTAGAGTGCTCAGGCACAAAGAAAGCTGGGTTTTCTCTCCTTTATGAGAATAGCATCTTGTATATTTATTTTATATCCTTGCTGCTCTAAAATCAATCTGATGTTGTTTTAAGAGACAATAAAAGCCGGAATAACATGGCATAGATTTATCTATCAGTGGCAGCAATGCAGGAATTGCCATCTACTATTATATGTCAGTAATTTCTAAGAGTACCTGTTGGACACCGAGACATAAAGAGTTGCTCTGTATTATCAATTTAGTAGCTTCTTTGTTTTTAAGAAATTGTTATTCTTGGTAAATGAGTTGCCCACACAGGGACTGTCATGAAGAAAGGTCTGGGGCTGCAGTATTCAAAGTCTGAGGGGCTATAATGAACGAAAAATGTTTGAAGTCTAAGGAAGAAATTGCAAGGCAACACTGGTAAGTCTTCCAGTTCTAGTGGAATCTCCAAGCCACGTTGGTTTTATACCTCATTTTGTTTTGACCATTATGAATGTTATGCTCATAATGTTAGGTAAAGTCTTTTTATGATAAAGGGGGAGGTTTTAGGATCCTTGCCTTATGATCACATTGAGAGATTATCTCTGGAAAGAAGCTTCAAAGACTATATATATAGTCCGGAATAACATTCTAAAATCTAACCTGGACAATAAAAAAAAAATACTCAGAGCAAACAATCCTCAATTCATGAGTTGCTAATCTATAAGTGTATCAAATATTTCAGATCACACCCTGTGCATCACATTGAGGTATAAAGCAGAAGGCAGGAAAATTGAGTATGCTGTATATTGTCAATTCTCTAAGCACTCAATAATCTTTGTGGATAGAGGGAAATGTTAACAGAAAGAAAACTGGTAACTTATGAAAATATTAAGAAAAGCAATAATGATGAAAATAATCCCATTTTTTCAGTTTGTGAACTGTACTATCTATCCTCTTTGGGAAAATGGGATACATTGATGAAGAAGAGATTAAAAGCATTCTAAAACTTAATGGATAATCAACTTAAAAATATCACATACTTACTTTGCTGTTATAGCCAATCATAAAGTGTACCTGAAAAAATAAAAATGCAATTTCAATTTCCTTGATCTTTTATGTTTATATTATCAAAAATGATAGTATAGTTTTTAAATTTATACATCAGAAAGGCCATTTGAGGAAAAATGGGCTTTCACAATTCTAATCCTTTATAGGCACTTTTTCTTGACTTTTATAATGGTGATTAAAATTCAAGAGGGGAGTTGCCCGCAATATTTTTCATTTCTGTATCTGTTGATTGTCAACACTGGTTTTTCTGAGTCATTGTAGGTATGTGGGTAAGAAAATGAGTACTCATCAGTTTCAAAATAAATCACAGTATGGATAGTAGGCAGGAAGGACTAATGGCTGCTAAGGTTTCTGTTCAGTTTATCACTTCAAGGTCTACTTAGCGCATTTTTACTTCATTAATCAATGGTCAAATACTTAATAAGTTCCTTCCAAGTCAAAGAACATCACTCACCAGACCCCATCATTACAGAGCTGAGTTCCAGCAGATTATTGCCACAACAGATTACTGAAATGCTTGACAAACTAGCTTATAATGTTTCATTCTTACTCTGTCACGTAAAATTTAGCAGAATTAGGATTGACATCAAAGGCATTTCTGAAAAGGTCACGATCTTATCACATCGCTTAGATTAAGCACTATAAAGATTTGCTCCAAGTTGGGTGGAAAATCTTTAAAATTCTAGACAACTTCAAGAAGACATGTGGAGATTTCTCCCCCAGCGACCTCACTGAATTTGTTGGAAAGCTGGAGGCCATAATGTTGACAGAGAGGCTTACATAAATAATTCATAGGCCTGGGAGGTAGCATAGTCAGTGCTTCCGTGATTCCAGAGCAGCCAGAAAAAAGACAGGCAGCTGGATCACCACTTTTGTTTTCACTTACATGTCTCTACAACACTATTCTTACCTTACTTGCTCCCAAGCTAGTCTCTCTAGGCCTGGCTCCTCAGGCTGGCCCTTCTAGCCTACTTGCTCAGACACAAAACTGATCTAATTACATGATAAGTTACTGCCTAGGTACCTGTCACACCACACCCCACCCACCCCACCCAACCCATATCACATGGATCACCTAAGCTCTTTTTCACTCTTCTTCTAAATGGTTTGGATCAGCACCAGCCAGATGACAAACTATCTCTATCACCTGGGGCCTCTATCACTCGAAGTCTTCATCTCCAGCTACTCATCAATGACATGTATCAGCCGCGCACTGTCCTACTTTTTTCAGTCTGATTGTGACAGTTCCTTATCTACCAACAGCCCCTGGTGCAGATCCCATACTTTATTCTTCCTTCTTTATCCT
The DNA here is from genome assembly GCF_048564905.1 of Vicugna pacos. Lineage (NCBI taxonomy): Eukaryota > Metazoa > Chordata > Mammalia > Artiodactyla > Camelidae > Vicugna > Vicugna pacos. The sequence continues at coordinate 87,310,429 of NC_133023.1, forward strand.
TCCTCTTCCCTCCCCCATGATCTAGCCAAAATCTACCTATCACTCATCATCAAAGGTCCCTTCCTTCAGAAGGCTTTCCCTGATTGCTTCAACAATGATAAAAACTACTATTTATTAAGTATATATTACTTGACACTTTGAATCCATTATAAAAGTACTGATATAATTTACACACCATAAAATGCATCCATTTAGAATGTACAATTCAGTGACTTTTTAGTTAACTTACTGAATTGTGCAACCATCACCACAAAAACCAATTTTACAATACTTCTATCACCCACTAAAATATCCTTTGTGCCCATTCAGTCACTCCCTGTTCCCACCCCCAGCCCCCAGCAACCACCAATCTATTATCTGTCTCTATAGATCTGCCTTTTCAGAACCTTATCTATGAGGGTAATCATATGATATGTGGTCTTTTGCATCTAGCTTCTTTCACTTAGCATAACATTTTTGAGATTTATCCATGTTGTAGCATATATCAGGATTTCATTCCTTTTCCTGGCTGAAAAAGATTCCATTATATGGATATTCAACATTTGACTCATCCATTTGCCAGTTGACATACATTTGGATTGTGCCTGCTTTTTGGCTATTAGTAATAAAACTGTTACAAACTTTTAAATATGTTTTGGGGGGCATATGTTTTTATTATTCTTGTGTATATACTTAGGATTATAATTGTTGGGTCATATGGTAAATTTTTTCTATTTGGTAAATGTATGTGTAGCTTTTATCCAAAAAGTTACATATACATATATATATTTCACCTTATAATTCACCCATTTAAAATACACAATTCAGTGGATTTTAATATACTCACAGAGTCATGCAACCATCACCACAATCAATTTCTGGATATTTTCACTACTCCCAAAAGAAGCCCCATACCACTGCATCCATCTTCACAGGATACCTACAAGTTAGGTATCACATCCCTAATTTTACAGATAAAGAAGCAAAGGCTTGGCAAAGCTACACACCTCAGAAGTATCAGAGCCTGCATTTGAACACAACTTGTAGGACTCCACAGCTCACAGTATTTCCACATCATCATATGGTCAATAATCTTACTCTTTGAGATCACTCTAGGATACTCATTTGATTTCCTGTTTACATCTCTCCTTTAGTACTTAATCAACTTCCTTATCCATGTCTTACACTTCAAAAATAATGCGTTGTATCTACAACCAAACCATAAGTTTATGCAAAGTAAGAAAGTATGTACGGTAGCCACCCTCCCTTCCCTTCAGGGGATATGTTCCAGAAGCCCCGGTGGGTGCCTGAAAACTGCAGATAATACTGAATTCTATATATACTACATATTTCCTACACATACGTACCTATGATAAAGTTTAATCTATAAATTAGGCATAAGAGATGAACAACAACAATCATAATATAGAACAATTATAACAATATACTGCAACAAAAGCTATTTGTGAATGTGGCCTCTCTCTCAAAATATCTTATTGTACAGATTTAATGCCTTTTCCATCCTAACTAAGCACTCATCAAACACTGTGCCATAACTTGTGCAGACTGAGGTGCAACAGCAAAACTAGCAGGAATTTCTTCTACCTTCATCTTTTCACTTCATGGAAACACTTTACACCTTCTCTTTGGCACTTCAGAACGGTCACCATCACTCCTCTTGAGCTTGGAGGCCATTATTAAGTAAAGTAAAGGTGACTTGAACACAAGCACTGAGATATCGCTGATCTGAGTCGGCTGCGCAGCTACTGACGGGCAGATACGCCTGCGACGGAGGTGTGATTCTCGCGATGCAGCACGCAGGACCTCGCGAGATCTCAGCACGCTGCTCGGAGTGGCACGGAATTTAAAACGTGCATTGTTTATTTCTGGAATTTTTCACTTAATATTTTAGGACCACGATTGACTGCAGATAACTGAAACCGTGGGTAAACAGGGTGACCACTTACTATATTTCCTTTGACTTCTTCTCAGTTCCAAAAAGTACTGTAAAAAGCACACTATTTTTTTTTTTACTTAATTAAAGTTATTCCTGAATAGTAACCTAAATCGTTACTTGTATTAAGGTCAATTTTCAGTCTTTTCCTTTAGTGTCAATATAACATCAGCAGCTGAAGCTCCGTCATATTTTAGTCACCTTGCCCCATGACAACCTACCTTTATTCAGAATTGCTCCAGCAACATGTAATCTTTTAGATCCTTATGTTTTACCTGAACTTGGACTTGTCCTCTAGGTGTTAAAATAAATTATGTTAGACCTTCTCTTCCCAAATTGATAGAAAGCTTCTCATGGGCAAATACCAATGTCTTATTGTTTCAGATCCCCTGTGTTAACCAGCATAGTGATTAATAAACAGCATGTTTCTAATAAATGCTTCTTCCAGTGTTTGAATACCATCATGTCTCATGATGATGGGTTTTTTCCTCTGGAGGTGTGGAGCCTGGCATTTTTCTACACGCTGAGGCTGCTACTATTTCGCTGTGTGCCTTTGGGAAAATTGCTACCTGGCCCTGGGCCCCTGTTTTGCCATCTGTAGCACGGGCATTGTTTGAATGAGGGAAATCATTCCCATTCCTGAATTGTCCTTTCAACATACTTACTAGAAGTTTCCGTTTATACATTCAGTATTTTCAGTATTCAGTCATTTTGCCTTGATATTAATGATGTGCTTACTAAAATCTTGTACCACCTTCCTACACTCATTTTTTATTAACTTGGGCAAGTTTTCACTTCTTTGTGGTAAATAAGCGTGTAATACCTTTTACTCAATTTGAGATAGTTTTATATCTTTGTCATACTTTAAAATTGCAAAAATATTTTCTCACATCTAGAACTCTTTCCTTCAAAGGAAAATCTGCTTTCCTGGATTCCATTCTTAGGACACATCCTATGACGACTCTTCTACTTCATTACATTTGTGCTTGCATTTTCCTATTCTGTTAGTTTTTTTCTTCAGAAAAAAAGTGAGACAGAAATATGACTCAGGGATATTAAATGCTGTCATATTTCAAAAGAAATGGAGCATTTTTCATTAACTGATGAGCATAAAATTTGATAAGGAATAAAATAATTGGAAGAAACTGGAAGTTTTCCATAATTTTCATCCAGAGAAACCATTTAAACAGACTATTTCATTTTCAAACAGCATCTTACCTTATATATCGTCATGAAAGTATCTACCTAAACTAGCATGTTCATTTCAAAACGTTATTAGATAACACTTATACAGTTAATAATAGATCTTGTTGCCATGGAACCTTAACTGAATTTTCTAGCTCTGAGAGTTGATTTTTCAGCAATTAAGCCCTTAGCTCTAATGTTTCATTAACAGATTTTTTATATGAATGTAATTATTTGGATGAGGATATTGAAAACATTTCCTAGTTTGCAAATGATACTTAAATTGGAAGAAAAGTAAATGATGAAGGAACTGTAATCAAAACCTTAAAGACATATTATTCAGGTGACTGAATCAGTATAAGGCAAAGTATATTCTCATATTAAGGCTATCTGGGAATAAAACAGTGTATTCACGGATCTTCCCACTCTCTAGTCTATTACCATCTCTACAACTACCCTTGACCAACTTGCCCACTCAACACACACTCCATAAGAATAGTAAGAAATAGAAGTAATCAGGAGAGAAGGGGTAAACCCTTGAAATTATTGGCCCCAGGCAGAGTAGAACCAGGAGATTATTAATGGTTTAATAATCTGCCAGCGTCAAGACTGTAAGTCAACCGAACTAACCCTGTTTATATCCAAGATGTTCATTATAGTATAACTGGACTTGAATCAGCAGTATTGATCATTCTCTTTCTGTTCTGGACCACTACTTCAGAGTAGTACATACTACTTAAAATGTGATAGCTAGCCCAAGTGTTGAAACAGATGGAGAAATACAATGTTTTCACATTTGGATTATTCTCACTGAATGGAAAATCAGAAATGCATTATCATAACTTATACCTATGAAGAAAAAGAGGACAGATCCTGGGGCATGATAACAGAGGATGTGCAATCTTGGGTTGGCAGTAACTGTGGGATTTGGAGGAAATGATCAACTCACGTAGTTCTGGAGGCAGGAGCAGCAGCCTGGCAGGGAAATGGCAGAGGATGAAGTCTTTTACAAAGAAGCTTTAGATTTAGATTTAGAGTCTTTCTGTACAAACATGGATTCTGAGTTCCAAGTTGTCACGTGGTTAGTGAGAAGCAGAACTGTTATGTGAACTCAATTCAGCTGTTTTAACCAAGAATCACATCTCAAATTTTTTAAAAAGGGATGAGGCAGTGAAGTGTTTGCAATTAGTGAGTAATAATCAGTTTAAATCCTTTTTGAGTGACCTGCAACTTGTTAGTAAACGTCTATGAGTTTCAGTGTTCTAATTTACATAATTACTGTGAAGGATAAAAGAGACGACACAATGTCTCACACAGTAAAATAGGTACTTGATAAATAGGTTTATTATATTATTAGTGAAAAAATATGTGTTTTCCATTTACCCCACCTCATTACTTGCTTATTGATGGCACTGTTTCCTAATTGCAGTTTCCATTTTTTCATTTATAATTAACTTCATGGTAGTTGCATCTGCAAACCAAATCTATAGTGATGACGGCAAACATACAGAAATAATAATGTACTGAAGGACATATATAGAAAATAAAAGATATTGCCCCCATAATTAAAATGCATTTGTAGTCTGGCTGGGGAGATAAAACATGCGCACTGGCACTGACATGAAATGGTTTACCATTTAACAGCATTAATAAAATTATCCAAAATATTTTGAATGCTTAGTAAGTGTTCACAACCACACTGGTCATAGTTTTGGCTGGTTTTAAGTATTAACTCATTTATTACTCACAACAACTCATAAATTAAGGACTATTATTATTCCCATTTCACAGATGAAGAAACTGACACCAGGACCTTGAGTTAGTCCTCCAAGGTTACACAGGTAATAAATAAGTGGCAGTGACAGGATTCAAATCTGTCTCTAAAGGCCATGCTTTTAAACACTTCACTAGACTGTCTCTGGTATCAATCAATCAATCAAGTACAGAAAAAATTCCAAAAGGGCTGTGGATTGAAAACTAGATGATTTCAAGTAACAAAGACGACACAGTATCCAAAGATAATAAACGCCTCTAAAGCAATGGAATAAAACTCAGTGGTTCATTCATTAAAAGGGTGAATCATGTTGAAAAGGCCAACACACCAGAAACACTGTCAAGCAACATATCTGAGGATATTCAGTAGCATCTGGATATACTGTCTATTTCAATCTCCATTTATCAGAGCCCTTTCTTGAAGAAGGACTGTTTTTGCAATAAAATATGCTGGTCATATTGGAACAACATATTTGAAGGCCACACATTTTTATCTCAATAATCATAATGAAAATCTTTCTGTATGTTATAAGTATTTCTGATAAACAATATGCAATTTATATTGAATGATTTTTCATCTTGCCCGAACTTCATTTCTAATGGTTGCTTGTGTTCTGTCACAAACATTTCTCAGATAAACTTCTCTTAGTTGTGGGAACACTTTCTTGACTACATTATTTCTCCATTGTCCCATCCATTCAAACAGGCTACAATAAAATCCCATTATGTGATTTTTTCATGGGACTGAGAAAAGAAAACATCATAAAGAGGAAAATGATAAAAGTAAGATACATTGCTCCACGGAGACTTTCCTCAGCAGCTCTCTTTGTAGTAGACAGCTGTGCACTCACATCTGTTTCAGGACAACATGGAGGCAGTAAGGGAACACGCGCAGCATTCCTGTCTTTGTAACTCCGGTTACACACCCCCAAATGCTGTCTTTACACTGGGTATAATGTAAGAGAACCACTTGAGGCTGAGATGAGAAGCAAGAGGAATCATGGCCAGTGTGCCTCACTTATTTGAGACTCAGATCCCTGACTGCCCCAGCTTTGTGCTTTCTAGTGTTCTCCAGAAAGATCTGTAGCTCAACGCTACTCAAAATTTCGTTCATGGAAAGCAGTGCCAGCATCAGCAGCACCTGAAGCTTGTTAGAAATGCAGACTCCCAAGCCCCATTGCAGACCTACTGAATCAGGATCTGCAGTGTAACAAGACCCCAAGGTGACTCCTAAGCATATTCAAGTTTAAGAAGCACTGCTCTAGAGATAAGATGCCCAGGTGAAGCAGTAAAAAATAAAATTAAATTTAAAAAAGGAGCCTTTAAACCATGAAAGACATGGAAGAAATTTAAAAGACATATTACTAAATGAAAGAAGCCAGTCTGAAAAGGCTACAAACTGTATGATTCCAACCAAATGTCATTCTGGAAAACCATGGACTTTGGTTGATAGTAATGTGTCCATGTTGGTTCATCAATTGTACCAAATATGCCACACTGATGAGTGATGTTGAGGGAGGGGAGTATATATGTGTGGGTGGGGAGGGCTATGTGGGAACTCTCTGTATTTTCTGCTCAGTTCTGCTGTGAACCTGAAACTGCTCTAAAAAAAATAAAGTCTTAAAAAATTGAAGTGGAAAAAAATAAAAATAAAAACAAACCCACACACACAAGAAAGATAGATGCCCAGTTGAAGAAAATATTTTTCCTCTCTGACACAGCAGAGAGGGAACATATGAAAAAATCTTGACCAATGAAAATTGAAAGGATAAAATTAAGAAAAAAAATTTTTAAAAAGTACAAAACCAGACATATTTACCAAGCATCAACATCGCTTACCTATGAGCCTCATTAACCTCATTTCTTTTCTCAGTTTGTTGGGAGGAAATATCAGCCTGACGGAGAGCAATACTATCTCAGTTATAGAAGGTTCTCAAACTTTATCATCAGAATCGGTATTATTACAAGATAACATTCATTCAGTGTTTTTACTATATACCAGGCAACTTGTTAGATGCTTTCCACTTTAATCCTCACATTACTTTGGAACCTCAGCTCATAACCACTTACTGCCTTTCTAATCTTTTCTCTCTACGTGTGACTCTAGTCTGTTTTCCTGGCACAATGTGAATGCACTTCCATTCTCTACCTATAGTGAGTGAGAAAGAGACTTTCCTAGTAGGCTCAAAAATTTCCAACCAAGGCGTCCACTCTGCCTGTATGCTCTCCAGAGATATCTAGCCTCACTCCTGGAGGTGTCCCTGGCTCTGATCCCCTCTAGCTTCCCCACCCCCGACACATATCCTGAATACTCATTTTCTGTCTTCCAGTTTAACCGGAGCATACTGACTCAACAATTGCTATGTTTGTTTTCTTCTATCTTTCTGGGTGACACTTTTGTCCTGATCTTTTTATCAGCCATGTAGTTTTTCATCTGAAAACTGCGTATGTGCATTTTCCTCTTTCATAAACATTCGGTTTGAACAAATGCATCTACTTCTTGGTCTATTTACAAAGCATACGTGATTATCATATTCCAATTCCAATGAGTGCTTAATCCTCCCTTCTAGTCCCATGTTTATTCCTGAATTCCTGGGGTCTAGATTCTATTATGTTACCCTCATCAGTCAAGTCTACTTAACATCACATCTAGTGGCCCCCACTTTTGAGGTTGAACATGTCCTACCTGGGCTTTTATACCCTAGTCATGACTATGAAAAAATTTGCCAGTCTGAAATCCTGACAGGACTTCCTATAATAAAGAAATGTATGCGTGTATAATCTGTGATATTAACAAACTTTTTGAAAGCCCCTCAGAATCTTTGTATTTTAAAAGATTCCAGAACAAAGGCAACTATATACTTCCAACTTTTAAGGACAGCTCAAATTTCAGAGAATTTTATCATTTCCAATAATGGTAATTCATTAAAGAACATATCATGTATATATCTCTTGAAATTGTCACCATGAATACACACATATTAAAAAAAAAATCTTTGGTCGAACCATGTGTCCCAGTTTAAGGCTCAGAAAATAGATCACTCTGGTCATGGTCCTTTTGCTTGGTTAGCCTAGATTCTGGATCCCCACAGACTTCAGAAATAGCTCCCTGGAGTAGCCTCTGCCTTGTGATCTTGTCACTAATTTTCACCAGGAGGTTGGGAGTGAAGGAGTGGACTCTCAAGCCCATCAGTAAGACCATAAAAGTCTTCCTCTCTTCCAGTATGTTCCCAGCTATTTTAGTTGGGTGTGAAAATAACAGAAAGGACAGGAGGGTTGTAGCTCAAAAAGTTGGACAGTATCTTTTCACACCCTTCCATCTCCCTTTGTCTTACCCTTCCCTTTTCTTGCCACATACTTATGTCCTCTTTACTCCAGATACACATGCACTAGATTCCTTCACACTACTGCCTGGCTACCAGGGGTTTGATTTGTCACACCTTAGCCAGCCAGCCAGCCAGCCATCTACAAATCTTTACTGAGTACTACTATCTGCTGGGAACTATGCTAGGTGCTGTGAAAAGAGAAATGGATGAAGCATAGTCTCTAAATGCCACTTGCTTAGAGCATTTCCTGAGAGCTACTTCTTTTCCTTATATCTTAAGTACTTAGACTGGCAACTCAGTTGATATCTTGTCCTTCTGGCAGCATTAGCTGTTAATGATAACAATAAAGTACCTCTTCCTAAAAGAAAACTCAGTATTTTCTTTAGAAATCATTGGTCTCATGCAGTCCCTAATACACAATAGTAGTAACCATAGCTACCATTTTAATTGCCTACTATATCTCAGGCAATGAACTAAGTTTTTTATATACATTTTTTCTCCTAATCCATAACAAACTAAAGCTAAGAGAGTTTAAAGCCCAGTAACTAGCTAGTAGCAAAGGTGATGTCTGTCTGACCCCAAATCCCATGATCATCAGTCTATTTCATGATGGATTAAGTGTCTTAATCCAAAGCATAGTCATTTTCAATGGCAGAGGGTTGTTTGAGGGACCTACATGACACTGCCCCAATCATACTAGAAAGACAGCATAGGAACAATTAGAAACATGGGTGAACAACCAGGAGAGAGTAATGACCCAGCAGTAAACAGAGTTTTAGGAAAGAGAATGGTTAACACTTTGATGTGCCTACTTGAGAGCAGAAGCTGAGTTCTTTACTGGGACAGTCTGAGATCATTTCAGAGTTAGGTCATCTAAGCAGGTCACAAGTACAAGTGTAATTTGATACCCATAAAACAGCAAAAGAGCACAGTCCTGACCTAGGCTAAAAGATCCAACTGGAAACAAGTGAAAAGTGTCTGCATAGTTTTGAAAATTCTGTCGTTTCCTTGATTCAAATACTGATCTTTTATTTTAACTTGGTCAGGCTCAAGTATGAAATGTGCAGGATGAAAAAAAGTTACCTTCTCAAGTGACAACTCAAATTGTGTATACAACATGGTTGTAAATGCCTGCACATTATTCTGATAGATGTACCATAATGTTTTTAATGTTTCCATCTTGTAGGCATTTAGCTTTTTTCCAGTCTTCTATCATTGGTAATAATAATAAAATGATTGTCCTTGCATATATCTGTCCACATTCTGATGATTTTCTCTTTATTGCTTTTAAGATACAAGATACCTAATAGCTTTATAAAGTCTGTACAAATTATCATTTGCTTTCCAGAAAAATCATAGTAATTTACACTCTTCTAGAAGTACAGGAGATTGCCTATCTCACAGCACCTTCATAAGAACTAATCTCTGTGAATATGACTGGCCAAAAAAAATATGCTTTTAATTTGTATTTGTATTTTCAAATTGTTTATTGTCCATGTGCATTTATTTTTACTGTGTACTCAAATCTTTGCCATTTTCCTATAGGGGTGTCTACCTTTTTCTTAATGGTTTATAAGAGATATTTATATATTACAGACATTTGGCCTTTGTTATATACACTGCATGTATTTTACATGTTTATGATTTGCCTTTTCATTCTGTTAATGATGTTTTTAAGAAAAAAATACTGGTTGTTATAGATTTAAATCCATCATCCCTTTCTTCTGTGATTTCTTCTCATCATAAAATCAAATAGTCAACTCTTATTTGTTTTTATTTTTAAACTTTTAAAACATTTACACTTAAATATTTCAAAAATGTACTTAGGCATATAGTGTTAAGTTAGGCTCTTGAGATGTTATGGTGAATTCCCTCCCCACCCAAACAGCCAATCTTCCAAGAGCTAATCATTGAATTATTCTTTCCCCCATTGTTTATGATCTTTTTTATCATAAAATAATACTTCTTCAAGGCTAACTAGTTCATTTTATTCATCTCTCCATTCTTACAACCTTACCACATTAATAATTATTATAACTCTGTAATGCTTTTTATATCTGTTGTTATTGTTTTAAAAACATGTTTTACTATGAAATCTGCTTTTTTTTCCAAAATGAACCACAGAATCATTGTCCAAAAAGCCAACAGAAATTTTTGTTGAATTTATATGAAACTTACAAATTAATTTTGAATTTCCTATACCTGTGCACCTATAAATCAATTAAATTGGAAAAACTTACATATTTTAAATATTCACATATCATAGCCAAGAACATGATGCATCTCTCTGTTCAAATTTTACTTTATGTTCCTCCAGAAAATTTGGTAATTTCGAATAAAAAATATGGGCCTTATGTTTTTCTTGTTAAAATTGTCCTTAGAATTTGAAGATACTTAAAGTATTGCCAATAAATTCTTTTTCATATTTAAAATTTCTGACTGGTTATTGCAGGTACATCAACAGAGGAGTACAGCACAACCCATAGGGACTACATTAACAGGCCATTAAAAAGAAGAAGAAGAAGAAACATTTACTGCCATTTAGGAAACATATTCTCTGCTGGAACTTGCTTGCTGTAGAATCAAAGAGTTATGATATTACACACCACCCATCAAACTCAGAGAATTTAAGGCCATGTTCTCGTTCAACAGTCATCATTCTCAGATGAGAGAGAAACCATTTATCAAGATACAGGAAGAAAGAAAGTAGCTATCACACAAGTGAAAGCACTGGGACAAAAACAATGATTCTGATTAAATTTTCAAAAGAAATTTTCACAGTCTGCAATTGTGTTTTGGCAAGTTTAAATCCCAAATGAAATTTTTGAAGAGATGTTATATGTCCTTGAAAAGCAAGTTTACAATGAAAACGCTGGCAGACCTTAGGAGAAAAGATTGAATTTTTGTGAGCACCTCTAATGTCACTTACGTGTAACACTATCTGTATACACAGGAAGTATATATACTGATAAGGGTTTTTTCTCCTGAAAATCACTGTCTTATTTATCAAATTCAATATCCATTGTCTCCCTTAAAGTTACTATTAGGACATAATCAATCTACATAGCTTTTCAATTATTTAAACAATAAATCATATTTTTAATATTTTATACAGAAAAAATGTTTTCTTCTAACTCTAATTATAACTAATGCCTATGTCTTGGCACAAATGTATCAGCTATTTTCTTCTAACGACTAAAGTTGATTCAGTGAATGTAAAATCCATGGAAGGCTTTGTAAATTTATGGAAATCATCACCCACAAATTCCAGTTTTCTAGTATAGAAAACAGTTAAAATTGGGGGAAATCAATATAAAGCACAAGAAGAATTCTTGTTAACTACACTCTGAAGTCATAGATGAGAGACAGCAAAGGCGTAAGGTCACTCCACTTCTCTAAACCATTAATCAGCTTGTTCTGGTCATCTGCGATCTTCTAGCAGCATCTTCAAAAATCACTAAGATTAATAGCAAAGAAGTGAATGTACAAAATGAAATGAAAGTTAAAAACAGGAGCATCCTGTTGTTCCAAAAAAATAAGTACATGCTAAAAAAAATAAATAACCTACACTAAATGGGATGTATCAAAGGGACACAGGAATCAAGTGAAAGATGATTAATGGCCAAGGTTGGAACAATTTGAGCAACAGAAAAAAAGCAGTATTGGATTATAACTCAAAGTATAAAATAAATATCCATGAGTCCATAGTGAGATAAATGAATGATTGAATAAGTAAATGAATAGGAGAGAAGAGACAAATATCCTGTGCAGTATTGCAAATAACTTGTATTGATACTCTACCTTCAAGGAGATGGAGTCTAACTCCTACTCATTAAGTCTGGGCTGCACATAATAGTTTCCTTCCAGAGAGTACACTATAGAGGGCGAAAAGTTTAGAGTGGAGAACCCTAATAACACTATCTCAGTCAGGTGATGCAAGGCCAACATCAACAATAAGTCTTGTTGATATTATGCACCTGTAATAATTTGTGAAGAAAATTTTATTCGTCTCTGGGGTCTTCCTCCCAAACACCCATAACCCCAGTCTAATCATGAGGAAAGCATAATACACATTCCAATAGAAGGCCATTCTACAAAATACCTGACTCCTCAAAACTGTCAAAGTCATCAAAAAAACAGAAAGTCTGAGAAACTGTCACAGCTAAGAGAAGTCTAAGGAGACGTGACAAATAACTGTAATGTGGTAACCTGGATAGGATCCTGGAACAAAAAAAAAGACATCAAGTAAAAACTAAGGAAATCTGAATAAACTATGGACTTATATATGAATGAACCAATATAAATTCATTAATTGTAACACATGTACCATAATAATGCAAGATGTTAATATGAGGGAAAACTGTGTGGAGGTGTGGAGGTGGGCAGAATGGTAAATCTCTGTACTACCTGCTTAATTTTTCTGTAAACCTAAAACTGATCTAAAAATAGTTATTAATTTTTAACTTCATTTTATAAAACAGCAGAGGTCAGAAAAAATTAGGAGATTATAGTGAAGAAAGAGGGAAAAAAATTGACCTCTCGGAGGAAAATGGGTAGAAAGGCAACACCAGACAAGCTTTGCCTAACATCAAATCCACTTCATCTAAATGTCAATGTCATAACTTAGCTCATTACAATAGGAATTTATATATCATGAGTCAAAACACAACTTTGAAAATACCTATGTACAGCAAAATCTTGATGTCACACAGTTCCTCTCCAATCACCAGTGATGTTAAGAGGACTCACTGATTCCAAATTAGCCCAAAGACTATTCACTTTCCTAAATGGGATACCAAAATAGGGATCAGAGTAGTTGAATAGAGGTTTGTCCTAGAATCTGTGACATCAAGCATGGATTCTAACCATGGGATCTTAGAGTTCAAAGGACCTCAGAAAAATCAACTGATCCAAGTCTTTTATTGTCTGTAACATTTTACTGGTGTGTTATCTTTTATAAAGATCTCCAGAGAAGGCTCATAAATTTTCAGGGTCATCCTCACAAAGATCCCTCTGTTATGGTTTTACCAATTACTTTGTAAGAACGTAGTTTGTCACACTTTTCCTGGAGTTTCCTGCACTCAGATACTTTTAAGATTGTTGGGTCTAAGATTACTGATTAGTACCACCAACTTTAATCACCCTTATGCATGACTGGTAACTATACTCCAAAAAACTATTTGAAAATTAAAAAGCAAGAAGAAGGCATCATTTCAAAATATTATATGATAATATGACATCCCCAGAGGACATGATGAACATTTTTCTGAATACTCTGTGGTTTGGCACACAGTAGGCACTCTTAATCTGAATAAATTATAATAATGATAAATAAATAATGAATAAATGGGGCTATCTTTCAACACATTTGGTTTAGAAGCTCATAATTTAAACTCATGTCATGAGTTTCTTAGTGGACAGTTACATCTATTTAGAGTCTTTTGTGGCAGAACTCAATAAAAATACTAGGCATGCTGTATGAGATAAAGCCAAATGGGAGAACTCTAAAGATGGTAGCAGATGAGGATGGGAGTAGATTGAGACATCTTCATTTTGGGGTTTCTACCATGGAATGTCCAAGGAAGGATACTCAAGAACACCACAGTCAAGTGGTAAACATGACTCTTTGGGAAAGTATTTCTGGAGGAAAATGAAGATACTCACTTTCTATATTCATTTAAGAGAATTATAGGCAGTGACAGATAGAAAATCTAGGGGGTGTATGTGTGTGTAGGTCATGGGGTGGAGAGGGGCTTCATCACTGTCAGCCACTCATTCTGTCCCCCTACTTCTCTTTCTATTCCTGTCATCCCTCTCCCCACCACCACACAAAAGCCTCAGCTAGTGCGTGGCTTTAGCAATCCCATAATTATCTCTGCCACTATCCATATCATCTCCAACTTTGACTTTCACCAATTTTGTCATACTGTTATCTTTTCAAGTGTCTGGAGTTTGAGGCTTCAAGTCATGCTGGACTATCCAAAATGAAACCTGTTCTGCTCACTTACAATTCTTCCACTTGCTCATTCAACAATATGGAGTATCCAGTGCATGTCAGGCACTATGCTAGAAGCTTGAGAAACAAACATGATTAGGACACGATGCTCACCAGCAGGCTAGTAAAGACAGAAAGACAGAAAGACAGATAACTGCAAGGCAATGTGGAGACACTGTAATAGAAGTGTGCAAAGAGGGCCATGAAAATATATAGAAATTAATGCTGCCTGTGGGTGGATTGGAAAAGGCTTCACATGGAGGTAATATTTCAACTAGGTCATGTAGGATGAGTAGGATCTTACTGTGTCCAGAGGGTGGGTAAGACATTCTGAGGAAAGGGAATAGAGATAGCTTCATGAGCAAAGCACATAGATATAAAATTAGGTGGTGTGGTCAGGAAACAGTGACTCTGACTGTAACAAAGAGAATGGTAAACAATGAGATTATAGCATGCCAGATTAGGAAGGATTTTGTTCACTATGTCAAGTATTTTAGATTTTAATTTTAAGGCAGTTGGAAACTGAAATGTGACATGACTTGAGTGGTAAATCACTCTGGCTATTTGAAGAGAATGGATTGGCAGGTTAGGGGACAAGACCAGAGACAATGATAGTTAGATGACAGATGACGACAGTCTGAATTACAGGATTGTAGCAAGAAAGTAGAAAGCAAAAGGACAGATGAAAAAGTATTGGCAAAATCAGCTTGTTACTCAAAAACAAAAGGGAAAGAGAAAAAAATATTCTTGAGCATAACCTTAAGCATATCTTTAAAGCATATTTTGAAGACTGAGATGAGGAAAGTTAAGGGAGTTCATACTCGATAACCTCCACATTCTTGGTGAAATTAGAAGGCCTAATCATCTTCTGTAAGGAAGACATGGCTGGAGATAGCTCCTGAGAAGAAAGGAGAAAGAAGCTTACCATGGAGAGAGAAAAAGACTCTCTTATAAAAGAAATGCTCAGGGCTCTGCTAAGTTTGGAAATGTAGTATAGTCAGCTCACAGGAGACCAGGTAGGTTGAGTGTGTTAGGCAAATGACACCAGGGTGTCAGGAGAATTGATCCATGGGGGAGTGTAAGGACAGGTGGTCATAAACCTACCCCAGGCAGACAGAACACCAAGGAAGCCATCTAGGGATCAGGAGGGCTAGCCCAATGTTCATTCACAAAATAGGTTCCTAAGATCCAAATCTATCAGCTAAGGAACCTAACATGTAAACAGAAATAACACAGAAGAGAGTTTCCCTTGCATCTAATGTGGAGCTATAATTTAAACTATGAGTAGTATTTTTAAGGGGAGAAATGTTTGAATTTGTGGTAGTTAGGACAAAGGATGGTTAAAACTTTCCGGGGCCGGGGGAGGGTTGGGATAGACTTACACCAGTATCTGCCGAAGTGATGTTTTAAATAGAAAGATGCCCACGAAGGTAGGAGAAAAAATCTCCACATAATCCCTACCAGCCGCTGAAATCATACCCCACCCTTATATATAGATTCATTTAATCAAAGCACACATCAAAATGAAACTCTTTAGAATGTGACAACTCAATCTAACAAACATATTCCTTGCTTAACTAGCTTGTCAATCTAAGGATCCCAACAGAAGGAAGCTGTCTAATCAAGAAAAGGAAGGGGAAAGGTCGAATTAAATTTGATTAACTGTTTTATATGTTATAAAAGTATTATTTTTGCCAATATTACTTTGCAGTTAAAGTTTTGTAGACTTTATAGCAGCCAAAAAAGTTGTAGAACTAATTTAATATTTCTCCCCAAAATGCTGTCAATCAAAGTAGCCAAACCAAAAGATACATTTTTGGATAAAGCTTAATTCTATAGTCTAATATGGGAGTAAAGAGCTCCAGAAAAGTAGAAATTTGTGAACCAGGGAAACCACAAGTTAACATGAGTTCTGATTCAAGTTATCAGCAGAAAATAACAAGGAACAGATATGGAACAGAATTAAATACATGAATCACAGATCAAACTACAAAAATGCCTAGCGAACAACACACAGAACATTCTCTATGATTCAATGTTGTTTACGCAAAGTATTTACATGAAAAGAAATCATTTTCCGGAGGGCTTTCCCCATATACCTAGAGCTAGTGAGAATTACAAGGATATTACTGGAGCAGATTTTGTAGTTATGTACTCAGGTTACAGCTCAGCGTTCCTACAGAATATCCGGTGCCTTACTAACAACTGCAGAATCTATATACACTGTGTATTCTAATAATGAAAGCCACCTAGAGCCTCCAGTTGGTTTCTCCTATCCCTGTGTAAATAAGAACCTTGGAATATTTTGCTGATAAGTGTATTCTGTATGTAATGGGCTCTTCCTCACAGAAGTAGTTGTACTTGGGAAATTAATGGGGGAAAAAAAAAACCTTTGTTGACAGAATAGGGTTTTTATAGGCCACCTATCAATTTCTGAAATATACTTGTAAGGCTGGTACAGGGGAAGTTGCGGTAACTGATCTGTGATCTGGTTTGCTGCTCTCAAACCTCAAGCTATTCAGAATGTAGTGATGTGCGGCACTGCCCCTCTCAGCTCAAACTCCAGTGAGCCAGATTACAGCACGGGGAGTCACTTCCTTTAAATCCTAGAGGCAGTTCTTATATCAGAGAGGGTTCTCTGAATTCCAGAATTCACACAATTAAAAGAATCATACAAATCGACATGAACCAGAGGTGATTTTTCCGTAGGGTAAATACTCTAGGTAGAATGACTAGTTCCCTTTAAAATAGCGAAAATAGTCATTTCTTTCTCTCAAAAATTATTTCTTTCTACTTATGTACCAAATTCCACTGAAATTTAATAAAATTCACAGCATATGTGACCATTTAAAGTGTACATCCTAATTAACTTGACCCAGGTCACAAAGCAATAAGTACTGAAATTAGGATTAAAATCCTGGGCTTTTTGACTACAAAGTCTCAGTTCTTTCCATTGTATCAGTAAAGTGATCCTTGTATGACTTCTGGAAATATTATGAAACTCTTGGTATTCTGCGACTCAGTTTCCAATGTGGGGGGGGGGCACTAGCTGGGTATCCTACAATTTAGCTCAGTTCTGACACTATCTACCAGAGACAGAATCAGATTCCCCACAGGTAAATGGCTCAGTCCCACAAGATTGTCCCCCACCTTCTGCCGCCCCCTCCCCCAACTTCGGAAGGCAGTTGCAAATCCAGATTATTATCTGTACTTCTGACTGGCTATAAATTAGAGTTTCCCTCGACCACCTCCTCAGATTTGATTAATTTGCTAAGCAGCTCACAGAACTCAAAGAAACATTTTACTCATTAGATCGCCGGTTTATCGTAAAAGGATGTAACTCAGGAACAGCCAGGTGAAAGAGATACACGGCAAGGTATGGGGAAAGGGCAGGAAGCTTCCAAGCCCTCTCAGAGGTCGCCATTCTCCCCAGATCTCCATGTGTTCAACAAACCGAAATATCTCCAAACCCTGTCCTTTCGGGGTTTTACGGAGGCTTCATTACATTGTAATGCTCAGTTAAATTCATTAATTCAAACTGAAGCCTCTCTCCCCTCCCCAGAGGTTGGAGGGTAGGGTGGAAATGAAAGTTCCAACCCTCCATCACTCTCTTGGCTCCAAGGGCAACCAGACCCCACCCTTAGGCTCTTTCCAAAAGCTACTTCATTAACATAACAAAACACCTTAATCACTCTCCACACTTAAAATTCCAGGGTTTTTAGGAGCTGTGATCCAGGCATCATGGATAATGGCCAAATATATATGAGAAATACATTCTGGTTATCTGAATGACCAAATGTATATTTTTCTTATAAATCACAATATCACAGAAACCAAGAGCTGGTTCTAGAGGGAACAGGTTATGCCTTCTCAGCCCTTACTATTGCACAAGCTCTCTATGAAAGTGTTCGCTATCTTCAAGGTACCTTCAGAGCACGTGGGAGAAGAACCAAAGGCTGCACAGAGACGGATTGTCAGGTCTACACTCTTTGTGAAGCATCTTTGTGAAAAATAGAACAAGACGCCCCTCTAGTTGGAGAAATTACCACAAGGTGCCGTCTCCAGGCAGAACAATTACAAAGGACCCACAGTGAATGGAGTGCAGGCTAAATTTCAACCCAAAATCATGCCCCCTCAGTAAGGCATCCTTGTACAGAAAACAAATTGCATAAGCATCCCCGAGTCCCTTCTGGCTGCCTAATATCATCTATTGGATTTATTCTCTGGAGCTGTCACTGCAGAGGACTTGGGCTGCTGCCTGGTATCTTTACCTGAGTCTTTACAGGACTGGTGATCATTAAACCCATAGACAAAGAATATTGCCTGCCATTTCAGTAAACAAAGCATGTGGCCATAAAGCCATCTGCCAATGTAGCCCACCCTCTCCCCACTCTGCACCCTGAGGAAAATTCAAGATAGACAAACAGGATGCTGGCCCTAGATAGTTAAGGTGCATATTAAAGGAATAATTTCAGTGAGCCCAGACTCTTGCATCTCCCCATCCATAAAAAAGCACTAAAATCATTAACTTGAGATGTCTGCTTTTTGTGATTAGCAGTAATCTTTTGCTCTCTGACAACATGTTTGTTTGTCTTTTCATCAGAAACTCCTATATATCCAGGCTCGTCCCTTAACCTCTTTGGAACAGTTTCTCAGAGCTATCTAAATGGCTATATCCCAGGCTATAGTTCTTAGTAATGCCCCAAATAAAACATAATTCTCAACTTTCAGATTGTATATTTTTTTCAGTCAACAAACCTCACTGTCTTTTTAATATTAAATAGCGGTATACTCTACCCAAAGACATTTTACTCTGAGTCATGGAGTCATGGTGCAACTTGCTGCAATTTTGTAACAGGCTGTTCCTAAGAAATGAAAAATACCCAGAAAAAATTTAATCAAACTAGCTGGCTTTGATAGGAAACTAAATATCTAAAACCATGTCCCAAACTTAAATTAACTTTTAAAAAATCTCATTTCCAGTTTGACAAATTCAGAATAGTCAGATGCTCATTGGAAAGGGCCTGTTATTTTGTTTTTCCTACAGACTGAATAGGCCATCTCTGGGCCATGCAAAGGCAGTTGACTCCATTGTCCTACTTACAATATACATTTGAGTGTACTGTGGTAAATGCTGGGACTGAGATACATTTTGGGTACTATTGGGTGGTGGCTATATGAAATAGACTGTCTGAATTCCAAATGTACTACCATGTTGTATGACCGTGAGTCAGATAATATAAATCCATAGTCATGAAAATTGAAGACTTTTGAGAAATATAACCATTTTGATTGCAGAGCATTATAGAAATAAAAGTTTGACACAACATTCCAACTTTTTTAAGCGTTTTGCTTATAGGTGAAACTTAACAGATTGATGATCACTTATCCAATTTTTAATGTGTGTAAAGTAATGTGGCAAGTGCTTTATTTGAATACTCCTCATGTTATCTTTAAAGCAATCCTACGAGGTAATTAGCCATCATCATCCTTATCTCATCTTATAAATGAGGAACTGAGGTTCAGACATATTAAATAACTTATTCAAGGTACCTCAGCTAGAAAATGGCATAGTGTCAATATGAACTCATATCTTTTCTGTCTCAGATCTTGAGCTTTCTGCTGCTTCTGACACACTGCTTTCTAAATTGATCTTAACAATGAAAATTTAAAGATGTGCCAATATTGAAATCAAAATCTCAGTACTACTACCCTAATGATTTGCAAACAAAGCAAAAATTCCCCTCCAGGATCCAATTTGGCAGAGATAAATAGTTGGGGCTAAACCTATGTGAATATACTCACATAAATATAAATAAACTGCATTTAAAATAAGATATTTGGGGCAAGTTTGGGAAATACACTGAATTTGTTTTTTGCTTTGTGTGGAGATTAATTAACAATAGACCACCCCAATCTGCAGTTATAAGAAAAATTAATTAATAGTCTTTTATGTGAAATGATGTTTAAAGAGCAATTATATTTAAATGATGCATTTGAAAGCCTTACCTCCCACACATTCAAAAATACCTATTATTTTACAAACTGCACTAGTGTATACAATTTCAAAAGACTATTTCTCCAGATAGAAAATTACAATACAAATATCCTAAAACTACACCAACTAAATTATCTAGGCACAGAAAGCCACCCCCACTGTTATAAGACATCCCAAAAATATTTTCTGCAAAAGTAAAGCAGGATTTTAACCAATATTACTTCCTGAAAAGAGGTGGCATTGGTTTTAATGAAGAGTTGATAAGCCACTATATTTAGAAACCAAATTATTACCAGTTTTGCTTTGGAAATAAGATAGGAGAGCTAATAATAGGAAAAGATGATTTGTCTCTTGAAAAAAAAAAAAAACTGCAAACCCCAAAGACTAGAGGCATGGGCAATTGAAAATTCTTTTCTGAAGGATTTCTTACTAATTAGGGAGATTAGCTATTGGAACCAAAGGGTGATGGTTTATGGAATGATAGCAATCTTGCCCAGTCCTGTTCATCATTTCTAATCAATAAATTGAATACAGATGTAGATGGCATGCTCATGACATCAGAGAATAGCACAGATCTCAGACTGCTGATGAATGTACCAGGATGACATAGCTGGGATCCAAAAAGGCAAGCTGGAGAGGTGGGCTGGTTCCAGTAAGATGAAATGTAGAAAAGAAGACCAACACTTGAATCCAAAAGGCCAAGCACAGCAAAACATGAAGAAGATATGACTAAACAGCAAGTTGTATTAGAGAATAAGACTCAAGGAATCTAAGGTCAGCTTGATATGAGTTTAAAAAGTCAGTGCAATTTTAAGTTGCTTTAAACAGTATATGCATTACCTAGAAAAAACACACTGAAGCATTTTCTGTGGAATGGGATATTAAAATGTTATATGGAAGAAAGAGGTTTCATGACAAAATCAATTGGGGAAAACTCCAGGTTAATTTAAACAAGTCTATTTTCGGTAGGAATACTCAGAGCCTTAAATGGCGACTACTGCTTCTCAAACTTATTTGACCATGGGACACTTCTTTTTGTAAAGTACCTCATGAGACTGGCATTAGAGAGAATGCCCCTGAGGAAACACTGACTAAGGGCTATCTCAGGAGGCAATGAGACTGTTTTTTAAAAACAGAAGATATCCAAACATCAGATGAATATTGGCCTAAATGATCATGAGGTTTCCTCCTGCCCTGGAAATCTGTGATACTTGATTAACTAGGCCTAATAAATAGCCAGAATTCCCTGTGACACCTGGAGCAGAGTATCTGGTGAGGACAATTTTTCTAGAGAACGACCACGGTGGCAGAGTGATAGGAAAAACAGTTCCTCCAACAAGCACATTTCAAAAGGGCTATCTTTTCAACTATTTTAATGGTGAAATATTAGGAGAAGGATTATTAAGATTGGTGAAAACATGTTAGAGATAGCAGTGTGAAAACAAGAGTCTGGTAAGACGCAGAGAAGCTAGTCAAAGACTGGCACCTTGTTTTGTGTACTCAGCCACCATAGAACAGCGCAGCCCTGCACTCCAGGGCTGTCCTGCCTCCACAGTCACCAACCACCACCTCCCAACCCTCTTGATAGAAAGCTGGCTCCCCATCTGGACTTACCTACTGCCTGGGTTTCTGGTAAGAACAAGTTGAGGTGAGAGAGAGGATATTTTCTGTTCTTCCTTTACCCCTTTCAGGATAATATAAACTAGCTCATACTCCAGAGTAGTTTGCTGACCTATCCCACAACCAGTCAGGAAGTTATACTTTGAAACAGACAAGTGGATTCATTAACTATGTTGTGTCTACCAGTTTTGACTAGATCTAAACGTTTTTTCTCAACTAGGGTCTCAACTGGGGTGTACATGTGTGTGCATGTGTGTGGAAATAATCACAAAGCCTCATTTCTACAAATTCAAGCAATGTTGTAAAGCAACATTAAGCACTTTTTTATAAATCTCACTTAAGGTGCAAGGAGCTGTTACCAAAAATTCCAAATAACCTTCTCACAACCCCAAAGGCTCACTGATTTTTAATTTGTTCAATTTAATTTACTAAATGTGTTAAAATTGAAGTCTGTGACACAAACATAGTACAGTATTTCTTATTTGGATCCTGAGGTAATGTGAATTTCCAGGAAAAATGCTTAGAAATGTAAATCACATGATTGCACAGACCATTACAGAAAAGTCTGTCAGTGTTTTCTTAAAGGACTACCAGTCAAGCAATTTAAAGTTCCAAAAAAGTCACTAATTCAGCAAATATGTTGCTCTTTACACTGTTACTAAGTATTAAAGTTGTGAAAACGCATCAGACTTACTGATAAATATTGTCACCAATTTGGCCTCATTCTGCTAAAAATCTGATATTTAAAATTTTGATTTGACTAACTTCAAATTTTAAACTTAAAAAACTGTCTTGCTATGTTCACAAAAAAAATCATAGGGTATATTTAGCATAATACCTTGAATAGTGTAGTCATACCTAAATATTTGTTGAGTGACGGAATAAATGAGTCAATGGATAAGCTTCAATGTTGAAATTTACTTTTAAATAGCACTGGCAGACAAACTGATGGATTGATTGTTATTGTATATGGCATTTATATAAGAACAAAATAAGTGAATATTGGCTTAAATTGCAGCAAAAAATGGCCTTATTTCTTTTCAAGTTCATGAGTAGGTATTAGCAAGCATATAGACAGCATCAAGGAAATGAAAAACATATCATCAAAGCAAAAAGGAGCATCTTCATTTCTATATCTGTAAAACAGGGCATGGACAATTTTTGCTTAGCAAGCTGAAGCCAAAGCTTTGTTTTACAGCTCTGTGGATCAGAGACTGTGATTAGACACTATCTTTTGCCCAGGAAAACAAGCTAATGAAATTTACCATCCAATTCATGTACAGAGAAACAGCAATTGCTGATTAGGGACTAAAAACTAGTTGCAACAACATTTTAATTACATTTCAATGCAAGACTATAAATTAATTTATCCAAATGAAATACTGTACTATATTGGTTTACAAAATGGCTAATTAGCCCATTCAGAACTTGAAGGAGACCAGAGGACTTCCTATTTAATATATAAAGAAAATAATGAATAAGCAACCACCAGCAAATTATTTCAAGGACATAAACATTTATTTCAGGCCAGAATCAATATTAGAATAGATCTTACTTCAGCCTCAGTCCTTCCTAAGTCACTGCTTAGCAACAGAAGGCTCAGTATTTAATAAGTGTTAAGAAGCACTTCTGATACTTGCTTCATCTTTTTAGCTGCATAAAGACCAAAGGGTTTAGAAAAGAGTGAAAAAGGTTTTTGTTTTTTACGTCTGTCTATTTGTTTTTATTGTCCATCCCATTCAGTCCCATAAGCTCTATTGAGCAGAACTCAGATGGCAGCATTAATCTACCCATGCCGTTGCCTTTAGAGAAATGCTTTTGTCAGAGTATAAGCTCGTTTAGGCTACACACAGATTCTACGGCAATTACCTTTTTTAAATATATTGAAACCATTCTATAAATAGTGGCATTATTTCTCTTCTAATTTTTTACAGTAAATATATGGGTGCAGGTCTTTCAAGAAATCACAGTTATCAGAGAATGAATCTTGTAATGTGAGGCTCTGACAAAGGAACTGGAGTGTCACCACATCAAAGGCAGTTCTGCCTTCTCCAGTACATCTGGCACGACACCTCAGAGACCAAGTGGCCAAAGAAAGCAGCTTCCAGTGAATCTGAATGCTATATCAGTTCATCTCGTCTTTTTAGGATGCATTCTGTGTATCTAGAAACCAGAGGTGACAATAGTGTCTAACCATACCAGAAACTTTTTAAAGGTTAATGAATTCTGGCATAAAATAATGTCAGAGCCATAAACAACTCATAAATACAAAATCTAGGAAAACCACGGAAACACTCATCACACTTTTGAGAATGGTGGAACCCTGGATGATAAAACCACCATGGCCTTCAAAATCATTCTTTTAATTAACTTGGTGGAGTATTATACTATATATCAATATTTATGATATCAGCTAATGATAGTTCAGGGATGCAGAATGCAGTCTGCTTCAGTTTAGTTGTGCACTGCCTTGGTAATTACTTGTAGATTGAAAATGGGATTCAGTTCAACTTAGGTAACAACAAAATCAGTTTCCAATTTGGCAAGGTAGACGTCTAATTAGCAGTCTTCTTCCCCTTTGTCATAAACCTATCAACACATTCAGGTCGGTATGTAGAACAAGTTTGGAGAGAACTGGAATTATGTGTGTTATTTATCTGCACAATTTACAGGTAGAACAAATTTATAAAGAGTCTCAAAAATTAGGGGGAAACTGTATCTACATCCAAATTACTCAAAATTAAGCTTCCAAGGGGCCAAGGAGAAATGGGTTTACCTCATATGGTGAATTTGACAAGTTGAGAGAAAGAACAGAGTCCCAAGAATCAAGTACCATACGGCAGAACTGGTAGGCAGAACTGGTAGAGCGAGGCAGAGCCACCAATGGTTAATGAATAACACAAAAGTAAACTGAAAGAAGCTTAGCTTATGACTTAAAGCCACAGAAGCAAGGAAAGCTGCAGTTAAGGATCCAGTATCTAGTCATAATGTATTTCTAGTCTTAACATTTCACAACAATACCACTGGGTGCCTTAATCTGTGAGACTGAGAATTTAACTACACCAAAATACACAGTACTTACAAATGAAAATATATGTGTTCTGGTGAGCACTCAGCACAGCTGCAACGTTTGGTTGTGTTTTTGTTTTTGTTTTTGTTTTTGTTTTTTTACTCTTGCTTTTGCTCTTAAATGTCTAGCACTTAGCATTATACATTGTGAATGAACATGTTTCCTGGGACTAGTTGCTGCCCCTCTTCACCTCCTCCTCCTATTTTTGTAAAGTACAAATGCTATTTGTGGGGCACTTTTTTCAAAATATGGTAATATCAATTCAACTCCTTTCATCTTTAAACCAACATTATTATTTTAATGTGACTCATAGATAAGGAAATTAAGACAAGATTGACTTATTTGTCCAAAATGGTCCCACATAGCTAATTGGTGGCAGAGTCAACATGAGAATTCACTATACACACTACATAAGACTGTCACTATTTGATCTGGAACAAATCCTTTAATATAGCAGAACCTCAGTTCCCTATCTTTAAATATAGATAATAATACCTAATTTAGAGTCTTATTGTGAAAATTTGATAAGCTTATGTATATCTGGCACAGAACACTCACTAAATATTATTTCTCTTCCTAAGATCAAATATGTTTGCTAAATGCCAAGTTAAACAAATTAAACAGATCTTTTTACTGCAAGACTCCTTGGAGCCTTTAATATGCTATGTGATGCTCCAAGAGGCAAATAGAGTATGTAACATTTCACCTAACAACCAAACAACCATTTTATTCAAGAAGCATCTATTCCTATCTCATGGAATACTAATACTCCATAGGACACACTTTAAGAACTTTGCTGCAGACCATAAAATATTTGAGGAAATCTGTGAAATGAGTCATTTAGACATATAATTAATAAATTACTCATCTAAATAGTCTGATCTGAACACCTAGGGACCATTTTTGAGGTCACCTAAAACATCTAATATAGGAAACAACAATCACTTGGAAATGGAGTCCCAAACTTGCTCAGAAAAACACTTGAATCAATTTTATTGCAGATCTATGTTGTTTTTTTTTTCCCTTTGGGAAAAAAAAATGCAGGCAGCTTTTCAAGAGAAGAAAGGTTCTTAGTAATTCTGCCTATTTTCCCCCAATGTGCTACATCACCTTTTCTGTGGTTTGTTACTATATGGGTCAAATCTTCAGGACAGTAAAGAGAAAGGGAGAAAGCAGGGCAGGGTTTTCATTTTTCCTCTATCACTCTTCAGAAACTAGAATCCTTTGTGTCACAATGGATGAACTCTGCCCATCGAATGGGGCACTGACCATTAAAATTCTGCTCCAGTATGTGGGAGCTGTGGCCCACATATGTGTCATCAATTCAACAACAGTTATTAAATGCCCAATTTAGTGTTAAGCAGTTTCTGTTGTAAGAAAATAGATTTGAGCAACTTAGAATCCTGCAGGTGAGACAAGACTTACATCCAAAGGGAGAAGTGCAGGGAAAGTCTAATACCAAGGAGTACCCAATGAAGAGCTAGATCCTGAGGCGCAAACTGTAACTGTCATATGAACCCAGAGAAAAAGGAAAGATCACTGAGCATCATGGGCTGAGTTGGCACTTGAGCTGGACCTTGAAGGATGGTAAGGGGTTGCCACAGAGCTTCTGTAAGCAAAGCCAGTTCCATCACCCCCTAATGTGCACCAACTGTCAAGGGAGTGTTGGGGCCACAATTCCTTTTCAGGAACAGCAGAGGAAATGCAGAGATTTTTTGCTTCTTTACCTCTCCGCCTCTCTGCAATGGATGGATGGATCAGCTAAGGATCCTCAAACCAGTAGCCCTTTCCTCTGGGTCACAGTGATGATTTGTCTGCTTGCTTGTCCAATAAAGAAACAGAGAAAAACACCAAGCATAACAACAATTTAAGGGTTAGAGCTGCATAAGAACAGTTTTGTGATAAGAGAATCTACATGGGCTTGTGTGGAAAGACAAGTGCTATTTTCTGCTTGAGACTGTGACTGGTAGAGAATCACTCAACCCTATGATTGTATTATTTATACAGAACTCACTAGGGCACCATCTGGTGCTAAGCTAACCGCAAAAACAGGAAAATCAAACCCAAAGCCAATTGTCTTCATTGGAGTTTTCGCTAATGACCTGTTCCTCGCCAATATTCCAACTGATCACATTCTAGTTTGAAACAGGAAAAGACATTTAATGCTTTAAAAGGAAGTCTTAAAGGGAATTTAGTTAGACATACCCTTGAAAAGATTCTGTACCTATCTAGATCTTCTCAGTTGAGAGGGCACTGCCCCTATTTCGGGTCTTATTACACCTTATTAAGTTGTCAGATCAAGTTCATAATGTCCCATCTCAGTACCCAGTCACCGAGAGAGAAGGGTGAGAGGTGATCTTGCAAGATTATGCCCTGGAGATGGAAACTTAAGCCAAAATAGTAAGGAAATTTCTGCTGAAATGTAAGAAGCAAACTAACAAATGCCATCATGAAAATAATTCTAATCTGAAATGATTTTTAAATCCCACATTTTAACTCTCAGTAAATTATTCTCATTGAGGTAGTAGGCTTGACATTGCACATGTATTTTCCTATGTAATCAAAATTTTTTAAACTATATTGCAAAAGGTAAGTGTGTGCGTGAAATTTATATACTCTTAATTTTAAAAAAATCCAATTATAAAGATTTTCCTTTTTAGTTCTTATCAGCTTTTCTTAGATTCTCCCAGCTCTAGTAATTTTCTTTTTGACATAAATGTTGTAAAATGGTACCCTATGTTAATTTGGTTTCAAAATTATAAATTCATCGTGAAAACTGTGAACATTTCTAGTCCCATTTTGTTCTCATTTGGAGCTAACACTGCAGGTCTTAATGATACCTGAGTACATAATCAAGTGCCTTGGTTCCCATGCTGGCTGTTTGGAGTCCCCTTTGGCCCACAATGTGATTGTTCACATTTTTAGGGCTCTGTCTTCATTATAAACCTTTAGATTTTTGACAAGCCCAGGAAAAAGCTAATTCAATAGCCAAAAACTGTCATATTAAGAGGGAATTCCTTCCTAAATCTGACAGCAAAATGAAGTATCATATAGAATGAAAGGTTCCATAAAGTATCTTTCCAGAACTCAACCATCTAATTTCCAGATTTAGAGAGGTCAATCTTGCTGCGTAACGTAAAATTAAGACTTAACTTCACAGTCAGAAGCTTGGTTATGATGCACATTTAAAAATACAAATAAACCAGCAATTTTAATTAAGGCAGTTCATTTGTGTCACCACAAGGGCTGTAGTACAAAGAGAAGGTAGGCTGTGGAGTCATCTGGGTTTGAATCGTGAATCTGCCACTTATCAGCTTTGTCCCTTGAGCAAGTTAATTAACCTCTTTAAGGATCAGTGGCACCCTTTCATCTGTAAAAAGGGCTTTATATTTCCTCCCACTGTTTTTTGTGGAAAGTGGGTGGGATAATATTCAGAAAACCCTTGCCACAATTCCTGGCACACTGTAGGAGATCTGTAAATCTGAGTTCAATTGCTCTTTCCCGGTTACTTCCAAAACTTTTCCTTAAGATCAACAACTTTTACATGTAGCACATCACTGATTACAAAATCTTAGGGAAACTGAGATCTATGTCTAATCCCATCCCTCCATGTTAAATATTGTCAAATGTCCTTCATAAAATTTCGGACCTCCTTGGATCCCTTCTGTCACTGTATATAGCTGGAGTCTGCTCTTCATTAGTAAGAGCTTGCTCACCCATTTCAAAGGTCCAACTCCCTCCATCCCCAACCATATCAACCCACTAAAGGAAACAGCCAATTTCCTCACATTAAGAAAACTTTCCATTAGTAAACAGAGTACTTAGCAAACAGAATAGTCACAAGTGGATGACTTAATCTAGAGCTACTCCAAGGATGAAACAAGTAGAAAAAAAATTAAGAACAAAAGGGGAAAATCTTTCTAAAAGTTTTTATTTTAGTTGTCGGAAACCTAAATGGAACTATATTTTGGGAGAATTAATAGCTGCTTTCTAGCAATCACTATAGACTAACCTTAACTACTTCAATTTCTCTATCTGTAGCAATGGCAAAGAAGCTATCCACAAAAAAAAAAAAAAATCCACACACAAAAAAATCCTTTTGGCTCTATTTCCAAGATATTCACCACATTCTTTCATTTCCCTACATTTTATGTAAAGATTGATACTTTCCTGGGGGCATTTTCTATGAACTTTACTTTCATAATCTTTGACATAGAATAAAACTTACCTTGTAGGGCTGGTTTGATGACTAAATTAGGTTGTATATATGGCAATATTTATGAGCATAGTACAAATAGAAGAAGTTATTTTTAACAATAAGAAGGCTGTTTGATGCACATAGAATCTGAGAAACGGGAATTAGAGTGTTCTATAGTCAATATTATCCCCACTCTGGTGGAACCAAAATAATTTTTACCGCACTACAGAGGCTGCTTTTCTAAGGACTCAAAGCCACCACAGAGTTTCTGTCTCCTGGACACAGAAAAATCCCAAAGCTGTAACACCTTTTTCAAAATTCCTTATGAGACACCACCAGCGTCCCTCATCCTGACATCTGCTCATGAAGCACACGCTGCAGTGACCGATACTGCAGGGGCTCTGCCGTGACTGCCCTCCAGATGGATGCCTTCCTGGGGACATCGCCCTGCCTGGCGTTCAGACCCGCCCCTGCCCGTGGCTGCACCTTCACTGTCTGTTGCTGCTGCAAGATAGGGCGCTCATTCCCTCCAGGAAGATTCATGTTGCCTTTCATCTCGGGGGGAGTCATTTTCTGGCCTGATTTCCCAATTCTGGGTGTGCCCCTCTGCTGAGAACAATGAGTTCCCACTCAGAGCCAGGGCAGGGAGGGGGAGATTGGGGAGGGGCAGTGACAGCACAGGATGGATGGTTCTAGACCACTGTAGATCAAGCAGTTCTCTGGGACAGTGAAAACCAGGCATCGTTCACTTTAGAAAGAAGCAAGGTGAGGGGAAATGAGGAAGCCTAAAGGCAAATCTCAGAAGCCAGGCTGGTAAACCCAAAAGGGACTCTCCACTGTCCTTGGAATCAAATCCAAGCTGCGTTATCAGGGCCCATGAGGCCCGGAGTGCCCCAGACTCCACCTGCTTCTCCAACTTCACGTCATATACTCACCCCCTCCCCGCCACCAGCTCTGTCCACACTGACCTCCTTTATGTTCCTTCAACCTGCCAACGCATTCCCACCTGGAGTCTGTGAGCCTGTGTTCCTCCTGCCCGGGACCCTCCTCTCCTCTCTCCTTGCCTGGCCGAGGCCTTCCCACCACTCAGGGGTCAGCCCAATGCCAGCTCCTCAAGGAGGCCTTCTCTATGACAATCTTAGTTAATGTTCCCCAGCTCTCCAATACTACCACCACCACCAAATCAATCTATCCCATCACCCTATTTTATTGTTTATATGACACTAATCCGAAATTATCTCGCTGACTTATGTATTCGTTTGTCTATTATCTATTTGTCCTATTACAGAATGTACAGTCCGGTTCCTTGCCAGTTGTCCTCACCACTACAGCTTCAATATTACGACTACAGTACCTGCCACACAGCAGGGATTCAATATATAACTGTTAAATTTTGAATAAATTAATGAATATTTAGAGACATGAGAAATGGCAATTAGTAAAGCTATTTGGGATATTTAGACAGAAAACCACCTTTACTATGATGCAAAATACCACTGAGGGTAGGAAGATCTCATTTGTGAACTGTGTTCTAAGATATCACCAAACATGATGGAACAGGAATATGGTCCATTTATGGAGATAAATTTGAAGATGAAAATTTTGATATGAAACATACCAGTCCTGGCTTACTATCAATGGCCAGTCGAGGCTGAGATAACAATAATTCTCGATTTTTCATAACTGAAAAAAGAAGAACATTTGGACTTTAAGCATGTAGTATTTGAGTTTGTTAAGGATGGCATGGATACTGTGAAAAAGACTGAATCATTTGGTTCTCCTAAAGGGTCTGTTAGTTGAAGAATTATTATCACAGAATGTGGACAGATATAAAATCATTATTTTTCATCGTGAATTTTACCTGTATAAACTGTTGAATTGAAGCTTAAAAAAAATAAAATGGGTGGTAGGGACAGGAAGAAGGAGAAGGGGCACAGAAATGCCAATTTCTAGCCAATAGCCAATAGCTATCATTCTGTTTGCCGTAATTCTACTGCTACTTTAGACAGAATGATAGTCAGAAAACTAGCTTGGGCATCAGTGCAACTACAAGTTTTACAAATGGGCTCCGCATCAGTTAATTCTCTATTTCTAAATGTTACTGTTGTAGGTTGGGTCATGGTCCTACATTTAGTTAATCTGAGGTTAAAGATTTGCATGGCTGGATGTACTAATTCAGAGTAATCAAGTATTGATTTTGTCTTTTAGCAACAATGACATAACAATAGTTGGCTTTTATTCAGTGCCCTGTGTCTTCCCAGATCCCAGAATAACCAGTGAATAGTTCTCTTAAATGGTTACATTTTGATGCATAATTGAAATATTACTCTTAAAAAATATATATTATTCTTAAATTTTAAAATGAGTAAAAACTCAGTTTTTTCATTTACTACAATCAGAAAGTTTTCTTCAGGATGTGAAAGCTCATATTGAAGACTTCTCTCTGCCTCCATTACATTCTATCGAACACCAAGCCTAAGAAAATTTACTTAATAAAACATAAAATTTATACTTTTGGAAATGACTATATTTGCACCTTTAAATGAGGGAAATAGCCCAACCCTCGGTAGGACTGCAGCAGTAGACACCTACTCCGAGCCTCTGCTGCTCCTGATATGCAGCTCTCACCCAAGGCCCCTCATTTGTGGTTGCTCAGAGTCCCATGTTCCAGGACAATCCAATATAACATATTCACACTATGCACAAAGCTCTCTGCTAAATGCACGTTGAACTTAATCAGAAAAGCCTCTGTCCTCAAGTAGCTGATAATCCAATAGATATGGGAGACTTAAAAAGAAAAAAAGAAACTCTATATAACACTAGAAAGCTTATGGTATTTAGCAAGGAAAATCTTAACAATTTTCAAAGGAGGGAGCATTCTATCCTTGATGCTCCACTCTTCTACCTTTACGCATTCTACCCGAGTAATTTTATCCATTATTAAACTCCTATTATTGCCAATATGCTGATGGTTCCAGATCTGTATGTCTAGTCCAGACCTCTCCACCTGTATTTATAAATCTCGAGTGACTAGCTTCAATCCCCTGGAAGATCCTGAAGTTTATGAAACATCCAAATCCAAATTCGTTAATGCCTCCCACCACTCTTCTCCCTCCTAAATTTTCCATCTCTGCAAATGGGCTTACCATATCCCCAAAAGCATATCTCCAGCTAGAATCATCCTCTATGCCTCACTTTAACTTTATTTTATCCCTCAACACCAAGCCAGCTACCAAGCCACATTAACACTGTCTTTCTACCTCAGAGGATGCCTCAGAGGATGCTACTCTGTCTGCTTTACATCCACATTGCTACCGTAACTGCCTCATTCATTCATGCTCATGGACTTTGTGGTCATACAGACCTAAGTTTGAGTCTTGGCTCTGCCTTTTCCAGTTGGTGACCTTGGGCAACTGCTTACTCTCTGCCTCAGTTTCCTCAACTATAAAATGAGGATAATAATATTCTTTATACCTCATGTGGTTGATAGAAATCTTTGGAAAACGCAGTACATATACAGCATTTTACACAGTGCCTAACACATAGTAGGTGTTTAGTAAATTACAATTGCCATTACTATTGTAATATAACCCACAAACTGGCTCCTATCTACCTTCAGAGCCTCATTTCTCATTATTTTCCACTCCCTCATCACCCTAATGCTATACTGAAGCTTCATTAGACTTTGTGTGATTCCCTGACACATCAAACCCTTTCATATCCTATATCCTTTTGCATCTTCTGTTCCCTCTGTCTCAAATGTCCTTCCTGTCTTACCATTACTCAGTACTCTTATTCACCTTAAAATTTTACATACCTCAGGTTCATATTCAAATGTTACCTTCTTAGTGAGTGATAACCTACATCCATTTGCCACACTTTCCTTTGTGTTTCTACAGAACACACACGTGAACACATACACACACATACATGCAGAAGGGTAAGTACCATATTCTATCACAATTTTAAAAAGTTATTTGTTTTCATGTCTGTCTCCTCCTGTTTGTGATGAACTCATTGAGGAGATGGTCACTTTGGTCCTCATTCCTAAGGTAATATCTTACACAGAGTTGATGCTCAGTAATCGGTCTTTTAAAGAAACACTTCCTAGCTAAGATAATCTGGGCATACTTCACAGAAGGATATTTTAATGGGATGCGGGAATAGAGAGAAAAAGAGAAATTTTTTTCCTCAGTCCTGCCCTCCTCTCTCTGAAATGCTATCAGTACTTCCATCATCATATCACCATCCACTTCAACAATACCAAACCTCCCTATCCTTAAACAATAAACCTTCCAACCTATTGAAGGCACCCTGGTGTCTACTAACTGAGCTTGAGTGAAATGTTCATGTAGAGTGGTAGGGAGGAAACAGCTGGGGTCAGATTGTGGAGGACCATGAGTTCTGAACTAAGAAGTTTGAACTTTACCCAGTACATAATAGGACACCATTGGAGACTGTGTGGCAGGGCACAGTATGATCTAGAAGGAGATCTAGGGGATTCCTATGGTTGTAGTATATAGGATAGTTTGGACTGGGGAAGGACGGGAGGTATACAAATTTACTGAAGAATAAAGTTAATTCTTAGGGGGAACATAAGAGAAGAAAGGAACTAATATTTCTGGGAAACATCTATGTGGCAGTCATTGTTGTAAAAGCACTTTATATACATTATCTCATTTAATCCTAGCAATAATGATATATCCATAAAGTATTGTTATTAATTCTGAATTGAGAGAGCAATGATTTAGAGTAGTTAAATAACTTGCAAAAGTAAAAAGGTAGTAAATGGGAGAGCTGGGACTCAAACGCAGATCTACTTGATGTCAGAACCTAGACGGGATATTCTTGACTTATTTATGTACCCTGGAGGCATTTGAGGACAGAAACTCAACGAAATGAAAAGGCAATCTATAGAACAAGAGAAGATATTTGCAAACCCTCTCTCTAATAAGGGGTTAATATCCAAAATATATAAGTAACTCATACAAGTCAATAGCAAGAAAACCCACAAATAACCTGAGTGAAAAATGGGGAAAGGACTTGAGTACAGACATTTCTCCAAAGGAGATATATAAATGGTCAATAATTTCATGAAAAAGTGCTCGACATCACTAATCATCAAGGAAATCCAAATCTAAACCACAGTGTGCTAGTGCCTCACACCTCTTAGGATGGTTATTATCAAAAAGACAAGGGATAAGTGCTGGTGAGGGTGTAGAGAAAAGGGAACAGAACCCTTGTACTCTACTGGCAGGAATGTAAATTGGTACAACCATTTTGGTAAACAGTATGGAGGTTACTCAAAATATTAAAAATAGTACTACTTTATGACCCAGCAATCCCATTTCTGGGTATAAATCCAAAGAAAAGAAATCAGGATCTCAAAGAGAGAGATACACTTCAATGTTTTTTGTAGCATTGTTCATGCTATTCCAAGACATAAAAACAACCTAAGTTTTTGTTGATGGACACACACACACGCGCACACACGCACACACACTGGAATATTCAGCTTTAAGAAAGAAGAAAATCCTGCCATTTGCAACAACACAGATGAACCTGGAGGATCTTCTGCTAAGTGAAATAAGCCAGACACAGAAAGACAAATACTGCATGATCACACTTATTCGTGGAAGCTAAAATAGTTGAACTCATTGAAGCAGAGAGTAGAATGGTGGTTGCCAGGGGCTGAGCGGAGAAGGAAATGGGTGATGTTGGTCTAGGGGTACAGTTTCATTTATGCAAAATGAATAAGTTCTCGAGATCTAATGTGTAGCAATGTGAATATAGTTAACAACAGTGTATTCAATACTTGAAATTTACTTAGGGGTAGATCTTAAGTGTTCTCACAGAAGGGAAGAAAGGAAGGAAGGGAGAGAGGGAGGAAGGGAGGAAGAGAAAATGGTAACTTTGTGAGGTGATAGGTATGTTAAATAGCTTGATTGTGGTGATTATTTCACAATACAGACATATATCAAAACATCAAGGTATACATTGTAAAGATATACAGTTTTTCATGTGTCAGTTTTACTCTCTGCTTCAATAAAGATGGAAAAGCAAACGAAAAAAACCTTCATTTTAAGTGAAAGAAGTTATATACAGAAGAGTAAATACTATGATTCCACTAATATGAAATTTTAGAAAAGACAAATTAAATCTATGGTGACAGAAAGCAGATCAGTCTCTGAGACTGGGGATAGGAAAGAATTGACCAGAAAGGAGCAAAAGAGAATCTATCTCAAGGGGTAATTGAAACATCTTGTCTTGAGTAGTGGTGGTTGTTTTATGGGCCTATATAATTGTCAAAACTTATTCATGTATGTACTTAAAATGAGTGCATTTTTATTGTATGGTGATTATATCTAAAGTTGATTTCAATAGAAACAAAAAATGTTTTCTAGTTCCCTCAAAATTTGTTGCTCAAATTTTCCATTTCAAATTTAGGAGTTAATTAGATGGAACACCAGGAGAGTTACTTTTAAGTGAAAAAGGATTATGTAAAAATATCTTAATACATATTCAGAAATATTGGGGTTTTCTAAATGCACACTTATTTGGGATCTCACAATCAACAATTCTTGTCATTTAGTGCTTTTTCTTTTCATGGTAATGGATCCAACACCTTCCATTCACATTTTCTTCAGCACTATCCAAAGCAGAACATAAATAGCATCTGACCCAAGACAGGTTTTGCCATCTAAGTGTCCAGTGTACTTGTTAGGGGTGCTTTGACTTTAAGGTAAGAAATTCAGAATGCTTTCCAAGTTTGTTAATTAATAGCATCCCTAGACAAATATCTTCTTACTGCTGTGCCTGATTACTAAATCTCCCTGCTTCAAGGCAACAGATGGCTTAAGTTTTC
Organism: Vicugna pacos; assembly: GCF_048564905.1. Classification (NCBI taxonomy): domain Eukaryota; kingdom Metazoa; phylum Chordata; class Mammalia; order Artiodactyla; family Camelidae; genus Vicugna; species Vicugna pacos. Next base: position 87,346,392 of record NC_133023.1, read on the forward strand.
CCAGAATTAAAAAGGAAATAATCTAGAATTCCTTGTGATTTGAGGGACTAAATTTAACCAGGTTATCCCATTTTATAAGCTACAAATACCCTAAGAAAAAAATGAAGATGATCAAAATGGAACTGAATGGTTGCTATCTTCTAATTGTGAGAGTAGTGTGTGTAATAATAGTCTTTAGAGTACCAGTTGATGACATACTGCTACATAAAATCTGCATGTACTAAACCCAACCAAAGTCTCCATCAGCCTTTCTCCACGATCTTTTTCTTGTGACAGCACTCTTTCTCTCTAGACTTAGAAGATAAAGTAGTTTCCAGGCTTCCTTGAGCAGTCTTCAACACTTCTGATCCAAAAGTAAGAGTAACAAAACCCTTTCCTAGAAATTTCATTTTAAGGTTCACTTAGATAATGTTCCTGGATTAATCCAGATTATATCAGTTTTATGCACTAACAATATTTAAATATCTATCTAAGCAACATTTTAAAAATGATTCTTCTTTACAATGAGTTGTATGTCAGCAAGTCATATGGTTCCCTCTAGATTGAAAGCTGCCTAATGGCAGGAATTAAAATGTCTGCATCCATTATATTATAAAAAACATTGCTCATAGATACTCAACAAATGCATAATTATTGACACTATCTTAACATCTACCAGTCGTATGGGATATGCCATGGCCAACGAAGCCTTATGAAGTATATAACCAGCTTGGTCCATATTGGTATTTTCTATTACCATTCTACTCCCTCAAGTCTTTGTCTATTACCATATAAATATAGTCACGCATGTCACTTGCAAAAATAGGTCCTCTGAATATCACTCTGAATATTTTTGTTAGCAGAAATATCTCTCTGAATCTACCTCATCTGTATCTCTTGCAGATATTCTGGACTTTTCAGTGCATTTGCCAAGACATTATCTTTGAATAGACATTAATTTTTAGTTTGAAAGTATATTTTAATATTCTTTGTTATTTAGCAGTACCTTATAGTTCTTTTGTTACACAATTTCAGAAATTTTACTTGTGTTATGACACAGAAGCAGAGAATTAAAACAAAAAAAGTCAAAGAAAATGTTTCCAGCTTCTTATACCAACTACGTACATCATTCTCCACTCCATCCCCACCCACCAATATACACACGTACAGACACAAAACCCTAACCTACAGCACGACTATCTACCACCTGGTATTTTAGTAGAGAGACGAGACAAATATATTCAAAAGAAAGGAAGAGGGTACTTCATATTTTAATAATATGACAAGGTTTAACTAACAAAATTATTAAATATTCAGATTACTTTAAATCAAGCAATATGTGAAGCAGTCATCCTCAGCCTATCTTTGAGCCTCACCCCATCCCTGATCTATATGCCAGAGAAGTATGGGATGACAAGAAGCTCAGAAATGGAGAAAAAGAAGAGGTTGGCCTTAGGCACCATCTGGCATCCACATGACATAAAACTAGGAGCCACATGCTTATCACACATGCTTTTCTCACAAAGGAGTATCAGTCATAATTCATTGTTTGCCGAATGGTCACCGTTTCAAATTATCTGATTTCTTAAAGTTACCGTGGTCATATTTAATCTCTAGTGAAATAGAGATTTAGCCTTGTAATCATAGAATTTGTCCTGTTTTCCAACAGAAAATATTTTTTAAGTGGCTACTTGGTTTTAGCAGGTTTCTTGATTTTGCTAACCCCATAAGACACTGGGGATGCTGGATGAGAATAATTTCTCTAACAATTTCCACGGTGGTATACATACATTATGTGGTAGCACTCTTTTATAACAATGGTTTAGGAAGACAAAATTACCCCTCCCCTTGGAGGTTAACTCAATTGTATGCACTTTTAAAGTAGTTTGATTTTTTATGACTATAAAAGCAATATATTTTAATGAAAAAGAAAAAAACCCAAACAAATCACATACGAGTAAAGTAGGAAGAGAAAGAACCATGCAGTCTGAATGGTAGAGATAGGACTAGGTTCGGAAGTGTATGATATGATATACAATCCTTGGAAGGAAAAAAAAAAACACAGTGATTTTATATTGATAGGATTATTTGGATGTAGTTATGTCAATATGCTTCCATCAAAATAGTCATGTCAAACAGCCATATCAAAATGCTCTGCTTTGAGAGGGAATCTAGTGACACAAGCAAAAAGTGTAGGGTAAGATGTGGTAACAGAGGCGTGCTTTTGAGAGGTCTCTACCATTTTGATCCATGTTGGGGAAGCTATCAAAGGGACCTGTTAGGAAGTTACAGTGTAACTGAAGTTTCATTCATTTTAAAAATCAATTTCTGCATCAGATTTTGACATTCCTAAATTATAAAATGCTGAATTATATGCACAAATATTAATTGATTCATTAATAATTTGATAGCTAATCATTGCCAGGCACTGTTCATTAACCTTTTTGAACACTATATTATGTAATTAACAACCCAGAGAAGTAGTTATTATCCCATTTCATAGGTAAGAAAGGAAAGCTATGGGCTCAGAGAGGGTACAGAACTATAAGGTCATATGGACTTAAAGGGTTATCATTGGTACTTAGCACTGATTAATTTGGTGAAGAAATAGGAACTTATTTTACTGGACTTTCTGGTATAGTTACTATTTCTAGTAAATACATTTCTAGGTTTAGCCTATTCCTTCTGTAATTCTGCAAAAAAAGTGTCATTTGAAATGAAAGTGAAAAAAAAATTAAAAGCCTTAAACATGCATAAACGATTAGTTAAAAAAAATAGGAATGCAATTTTATTGCAGATTTTTACATATGTGGAATGATACAACTGCTTTCCACAGTAATAGGCCTTTTTCTCCAGCAGAAATATGTCAATATTAAATCACAGTGAAGTAATTGATTGTATTATAACATAAAGCCAAAAGTATATTATACAATTAAACATATTTAATTTAAGTCCTCTTTTTAAAGAGTAATTTGCAGTAGAGTATCTTTAATAGCCCTCACATGCAGCAACAGATAGTTCAAATCTGAAGCAGTATCATTTTTCAATTTTGGTAGTTGGCTTACTTTATACATAGGGTTGTGGAAAATAGAAATTCTGCCTTTAAATCCCATAATTTTATGAATATGTGGGTGAAAAAAATTGACTTCCTTTTTTCCATTAAATAGTTGTGTAGACTGTTCCTAGATTAAATCATTACTGCAATTTATAAAATAGCATTAATATAATAAACATGATGCTGTAGATTCTGATATCACTCATGCATTTAATTTATTCCAGTGTCTTAAATAAAGCAATTTAACACACTAAACACATATTTTTACCTTGATGAATAGTATTACACAGATTTACTCCAATGTACAGCCATTATTATCAAACATATTCTCCACATTTATTTCAAAGCTATATAATGTGGTAGTTAGAACCAGGCAGATGTACATTTGAATATTGGCTCTGCCACTGTGTAGCTGGTGTGTCACTGGAGAAGCTCCTTAACATGTCTGAGGTTGGGTTTCTTCCTCCAAAAAAATGAAGATAAAAATAACTACTGCACAATGTTGTTGTGAAGTTGCTGTTAAATAAGTTTACATATATGACAGTGTTTGGCCCAAAGTAGGCACTCAGAGCATATATGAATATTTCCTTTCTTAAAATTTTAACATGACTAATTTGGAATTGGGTGGTTCCAAATATTCAGTTCAGAATGTTTATCTCTGTGTTTTAATTTAACTACCCCGTATAAACAACCAAGTCTCAACGTTGTTTAAAATCAGAGATAGTGTAAAAATACACTCTAGCTATTCTTTCTCAATTGTCACAAGATATGAGAATTTAGTGGCATGCTTTTTGGATAGGACTAAAAAACCCTGGGTTTTCTTCAAAATGACTATGAGTATGCATGCATTTGAAGGATAGTAACAATAAAAATGAATGCTGGGTCATTAGGTTCATCTTCTGGCTTTTCCATTGTTTAAAAAGATAGATAAAATAATTATTACAAAAATCACTTGGGTGCTGTGATGAGAGAATGAGATTAGGAAGGAGCTTTATTACCAGCCTATAAATGTGTCATTAAAGTACAAAGTCATTTTATTGCTTTTTCTATTTCAAGCAGCTGTCATTTTAGTCATATGTGTTTTCTGCCATTCATGATACATAAGTATGCATTTTCAGTATCTCTGACCAATTAACAAGCAAGGTAGGCAAAAGGCAGAATTTCACAAGTCCAAACTCAAAGTTTTTAAGAGGCTAATACAAAATTTTAAAGCCCAATTTTTAAAAAGTCACTTGATTCATGTTTATTTCTCTTTGTCTAACCTAGTGAATTATGGACATCTTAGAGTGGAAATAACTTCTCAGCCTCTTTTGACAGTTGGTGAGTATTTCTGTCTGTGGTCTACATATTAACCACTATCCTGGCATAAAAGTATTACTTATTTTAAAGAACTAGGTCAAAATAGTCTTTAATTTTTATTTCAAAAGGATACTTCAACCCCTCAGGGTAAATAACAGTGTTAATGATGGCCTGTACAATTAAAAACAAATTTCTGAATCATTTGATCATGTCATTGAAATGGGTGGTCAAGACATTGTAAAAAAAATAAGTGTCAACTGATTATTAATGTGCAATGAATGGTTGTTGATAATGGTCTAGATAATTCTGGGTGAGAGGGACACACAATCTACCTTAAATAAATGTGATCCTTTGATCCTGCCAAGAAATCAACAAATGACCTCATCAGGTTTGGCTAATAGATGAGTGAAGAAATAACTTTAAACAAATATCCAATACACCAACAGATAATTTTACACCTAACTCAGACAACATGATTTTTAAACATTACTATTTAGAATTTATTCTTAAAAGTCTCCTTGGAAGTCCAGTCGTATGACTAACTATTCTCTTTTAATGGAGGATCTCCTATAACAATAACCTCTCTCTTGCTACATCTGAGCCAGTACGCATCTTACCTGTCCTATGTTTAAATTTCAAGAAAACAAGGACACTTACAGAGCCAAAATGATAGTTTGAGGTTTACCTTTTCCAAGGCTTTAGATGCTGGAGTGCTTTAACATTGCCCAGCTATTCCAGTTACTTCCACATGTCTTAAATTTCCCCTTCATGGTGACCTTGATGTGACTGTCTTATGTACAGATGCACTCTCTTGAGTAGGCAGGTTCCTCCCACAGCATAGTTAGTAACTTAGTGGTATAGAATCAATACATTATAAGAGTCGTTTGACTCACTTTGGAGGAAGGCAGTTAAACTTGACATCTGTAGTCAAGATTCTTTACTTTCCCACCAACAGGAAACTTTAAAGCATATCAGAAGGTGTCATTCAAATACTATGGCTACAAATAAATAAATCCCATCATAAATAAGCCTATATACCAGTCCCAAAGCATTGCTTTTTTTCCCCATCGTAAGCCAAAAAATGTATTTTAAAAATGGTTCAAACTGGCTGCTTCTAAACTTTTACTTTAATGCACACTAAGCCTTCAGAAATAATTATTCATAGCAAACTAATTTATGTGTAATGTGAGTCTAGGAGATTATCACACTTATCTTACCATTTATTTGAAAATACTTTATTCCAGGAAGACTCCTTCTGTGTCACATTTAATTGCCTTTGAAGCTCCTGCCATTTGAATCTGTCTTCTGGAACATGCATTTCATCATTATTTTTTAGCCTTGTTACATCAATCACCACAACTGCTATAGAAGATTTCTGGGCTGTGAAGTGATAATTTGTTCCAGTGGTATTAATGAGGCAAGCAGTGGTCTTGAGGGAGGTGACAGCCCATTGCTTTACAGACAGCACCAGATTAAGGTGCTGGACAATATACGAGGCTTTAAGCATATACTCTAGAGCTTTTGGAGCGTTTTATAACTTTCCTTATCAAATTTAACATAGAAGAGATACCTCCAACACCTTATCTACAATGAGCTAGGCATATCTAATCACCAAGGGGGGAACATTAATAGTATTGCTCAACTTACCTTGAGTTACAGACACATAAGAGAAACTTGGTACTACTCCCAACTTGAAGGCTCCCTAATGCCTTACAAGCTCTGAATTGGTCTATTTCCATTACCATGGTTGTAATGGCATGTCCCTAGCCAGAGAGGAGTCTAATTCCCTGAAGTGCAGCCAATGAAAACTTGTATTTCTGGGAATTAAGTCACAGAACTAGGAATGCCGATTTGTTGTTGCTATAATACCATGCCCATGAATACTGCCTCTAGGAAGCAGTACATCTGGAAACAACAGATGGTATATGTGGAAATGGGTTGGATGGAGTATTTTAATACCCACACATCTCTAATTCAGTTCTACATGTCTGATTTCAATGTTTTCTCAGATTACAGAGTGTTTCAGAATTGGTAAGACAGGCCTGATCCATATTATTGTCACTATCAACAGCATCAGATTAAAGCCTAATGTTGTAGTGTCATTGTCTGTGGACTCTCATGTGACCACATATATATGCACAGGCAACAATCTGGATTTGGCTTTTAATAATGGAAAAGGTCAGTCCCATGCACTTCCCTGTCTCTTTATCAACAACCAAAGAATACAAATTTATTTTAAGATGAAACCATCCCAGAGTGCTATTCTCCTTAATATAGGAAGGAAACATTTAAGCTCTTTCACACTCTGTCTAAACAGTTTATCTCCCTCCACCTTCAAAAGCTACCAGAACTATTATAGTATTGGAGAAATTTCACTTAATATGGTAGGAGAACAGCTTTGCTAGAGAAATACTTCCTTCTTGTGCTTCAAGAAGGCTGAATTAAATTGTCTTTGAGATATGTAGGCATTTTAAGAAACATACCATCTGAATGGTAGGAAAATAACTTTTATAAGCTTGGAATTTCATATTCTATAGTCAGTGCAACTTAGCTAGAATTAGGATAGCATTTTACTCTCTAACAAAAGAAAATGAACTCTCTTCATAGATTGAAAGAATTAATATTGTTAAAATGACCATACTACCCATGGCAATCTACAGATTTGAAGCAGTCCCTATAAAAATATTAATGGCATTTTTCACAGAACTAGAACAAGTAATTCTAAAATTTTTAGGAAAACACAAAAGACTCCAAAGAGCCAAAGCAATCTTTAGAAAGATCAGAACTGGAGGTATCATGCATGTTTCCTGATTTCAGACTATATCACAAAGCTATAGTAATCAAAACAATGTAATACTGGCACAAAACAGACACATAGATCAATGGAACAGGATAGAGAACCCAGAAATAAACCTACACACCTATGGTGAAATAATATACAACAAAGGAGGCAAGACTATACAACAGGGAAAAGACACTCTCTTCAATAAGTGGTAAACAGCTTACATGTTAAAAGAATGAAATTCAAACATTTTCTTATAACATAAACAAAAATAAAGTCAAAATGGGTTAAAGATCTAAAAATAAGACCTGAAACCATAAAACTACTAGAAGAGAACACAGGCATACCACTCTTTGACATAAATCATAGCAGTATATATTTGGATCTGTCTCTTAAGGCAAAAAAAATAAAAGCAAAAGTAAACAAATGGGAACTAATTAAACTTAAAAGCTTTTGCACAGCAAAGGAAACCATCAGTAAGACAAAAAGAAAAACTACTGAATGGGAGAAAATATTTACACATAATATGACTGATAAGTGGTTTAATATTCAAAATATATTAACAGTTCATATATCTCAATATCAAAAACACAAACAACCTGATTTTAAAATCAGCAGAAGATCTGAATAGTGATTTTTCCAAAGAAGGCATGCAGATGGCTAAACAGGCATATGAAAAGATGCTCAACATCACTAATGATCAGAGAAATGCAAATCAAAACCACAATGAGATATCACCTCACACCTGTCAGAATGGCTACCATCAAAAAGACCACAAATAACAAATGTTGGCAAAGATGTGGAGAAAAAGGAACCCTTGTACCCTATTGGTGGGAATGTAAATTGGTCCAGCCAATGGTGGAAAACAGTACGAGGTTCCTCAAAAAACTAATAATAGGACTACCATATGATCCAGTAATTGCATTCCTGGGTATATATCCAGAAAAAGTGAAAACACTAATTCCAAAAGATACATGCATTCCAATGTTCATAGCAGTATTATTTATAGTAGTCAAGATATGGAAGCAACCCAAGTGTCCATCAACAGATGAATGAATAAAAAAGATGTGATATATATACAATGCAATTATTGCTCAGCCATAAAAAAGAATGAAATATTGCCATTTGCAACAACATGAATGGACCTAGAGGGTATTATGCTTAGTGAAATAAGTCATACAGAGAAAGACAAATACTGTATGTTTTCATTTATATGTGGAATCTAAAAAATAAAACATAGTGAATAAAACAAAAAAGAAACAGACTCACAGATATAAAGAACAAACTAGGGTTTACCACTGGGGAGACGGAAGTGGGGAGGGGCAAGTTAGGGGTAGGGGATTAAGAAGTACAAACTACTATGCATAAAATAAATAAGCTACAAGGATATATTGTCCAGCACAGGGAATACAGCCAATATATTATAATAACTTTGAATGGAGTATAAATTATAAAAATTTTGAATCACTATGTAGTACACCTGGAACTAATATTGTAAATCAACTATACTTTAAAAAATTTTAAGAAGAAAATGAATTCTCAACTACAATATAAAAATGGAAAAAAACAGATGTTTGTTGAATACTGCAAACCAACCAATACATCATTTAATGTGGTACAATGGAAAGGAAGCCCAATTCAGGTGGCTGTAAGGTCACCCCAGATACAAAAAACAAGTGTCATTTACACTCAATATTGTATTCACCTAGATAAAAGGGAAGGGGGATCTCCTATTCCCCCTGTCCTAGATCACTTCAGAAACCCCCTAGCTCAATGGGAAGCAGCATCCTAGTCCTTCACCTTTCAACTTATGGTCTACACGGAGAAACGGATTCAAATTCTGAAATGAGTTTGCATGGTCTCTCTGGACAGAACAACCTCCTTTTTTGAAGAGGTGGTTATGTGGGGACAGACAAAAGACTTCATATACTTTGATATCACAGTCATACCCTAAACACACTCAAAGTAACCCTATAATTTACACCAATGAGGAAAAAGACCCTAGTGGTAAATAACCTTCTATTAACAAGTACGCATAAGATTGAATATAATAAACAGCTACACATGGCTATACCTAACAGCTGAGAAATGCAGTCTACCAGGGTAGACAAAAAGCTTGTTATTTTTGTTTGCTGTTCCTTTCTACTTCCTTCAATTGTTCTTTCTTTCCTTTCTTGTTTATTTCTTTCCTTCAGTAACAAAATAAATTAAAATTAAATAAACTGATCTATTACTAACCAAACATAGTGCTTTCCTAAAACATCTTTGAGGGATGGTTCAAACTCACTATAGTAATGAAATGAGACTTCTATCCTTAATTCAGAAAGGACAGCACAGTGGTTAAAAGCAAACCTCTGAAGCTAGGAGTTCAACTCCAAATAACTAGCTGTGTTACTTTTGAGCAAATTACCCATCCTTTCTTCACTGGTAAAATAGAGCAATGATGGTACCTACTTCAGTGGGTTACCGTGAAGATTAAATTAGTGTGCTAGAGACTGCTAAAGCTCACCAAGATCTGTATTTCCTTGTTCTTCTCTTCCTCAACACATAAGTGGACTGCATGTCCCAGCTGTTAGGTATAGCCATGCGATTAAGTTCTTGCTAATGAAAAGTGTAAAAGTGCCATCTTTGAGCACAGAGCATAAAAACCTCCCTTTTGCATCCTCATTCTTTTTAATCATCCACTGGCTAAATGAGAAGACTCCGAGGACTTAAAGGAAACCAGAGCCACAAGAGGGAAGGAGCCTGGGTCTTAAATAATTACATGAAAAGAGTACCTCTTACTGACCCTCATAGGATTGTGATGTGAATGCCAAATATTTATTGTGAGAAGTTACCAAAATACTTGACTACCATAATGAGATAATTCATTTAAAGTGCCTATTACAGTACCTCGCACATTCAAAAAAAGTGCTCAATAGAAGTTAGTTACTATAAACATTACTGTGGTGATACTGTTGGGGTCTGTTGTGGACTCAATGTTTGTGTCACTTCATAATTCTTATGTTGAAGCCCTAACCCCCAGTGTGGCTGTATTTGGAGATGGGGCCTCTAGGGAAGTAATTAAGGTTAAATAAGATCATAAGGATGGGGTCCTGATCCAATAAGACTCACATCCTTATAAGAAGGGATACCAGAAAATATTACACAACTGCTCAAAAAATAAATAAAAACTGAAATCAAATAGTAAAATGCTAGTAAATAGTAGTGTTATCAATGACAAGGTTCATTATCTTGATTAATGACATGAGAATAGCTAACTTATTTGGCATAATTACTTAAAAATTAATTACTTTAGATACTATCAAGTGTTAACATGAACCCTAGTCCCCTTGGGTGATAGTATTTTGTATTTTTATGATTATAGAAAAATAAAACTAGAACATCTGTACCATAAAATGTTTAATTTGACTAAACTTAATTGAAATTACTTTTCTAAAAAGATAATTTTAAATTCAAGTTTTAAGTCAGAGTGACTTTATATTCATTTTTTTATGGTCATTCATCCATTCATTCAATAAATATATCTAGAGAATGTATTATGTAACAGTCACTGTTCTGGGCGCTGAGAATGCAGCAGTGTATAAGACAAACTCCTTGCTCCTATGGAGCTTTCAATCTAGAGGAGGCCGGACAGACGCACCACTAATAAACAAACAAGTAAAATATCAAGTATGTCAGAATGCAACAGGGGCCATGGAGAAAAACAAAGCCACCTCACGGGATTAGGGAGTGCTAGAGGAGTTAAAGTCCCACTGATAAAATGATATTTCAGCAGAGATTTGCAGGAAGTAAATTTTCAAATGGCAAAACACAGGAATAAATTACTTTATTAATTCACTCCATTTTGGTTAACTTATTACTCAAATTTTGTCAAAAATGGCATTATGTAAAGGAACAATAATCTTGTTTTATTATTATTAAATCCTAGACTGCTGTGCTTAACAAAAAGGATTTCTCTCCTCATAGGCTCTGTTTTCACATTTCATAGGCTCACATTTTCATATATTTTCCTTTCTCTAAAATGACAGCCTTACTGATACATTGGTCTAAACATACCTTTAGAAATCCCTCACAGTTATATCAAAGAACTCCTGCCACCTAGTGAATAAAGAGAACACTGCTTTGACTATGGTATCAACTGCCCCACCAGGTCAAAAGTCCAAGTCTCAGAATCTGGGAAATTTCTACCCAGAACTTAAAAGTCTCACTGGGTCAAAAATGGTTAAATCTTTATCAGCTATTGTCCAATGGGTTTGTATGTTGAACTTCAATACTCATGAAAGTAACTCAAGCTTGGAATTTCTCAGGTGGAAGACATCTGGCTGGATACACCTGGAAAATGGTGTAGAGACTGAGAATGAATTAGTACAAATGGTGATCAATTACTAGAGGAACAAGTCAAAAGGATCCTATTTATTCTCACTTTTATATTAAAATGAAGGGCAAACCAGCAGTCACTGGAAAGATGAATTCACCAGGCTAATTTAGCTCCATCTGCCTTGTACAAAAAGCTAGCTTTCCTGTACATCTAGACATGTTAGAGAGTCATTCCTCTTCCAAGGGCTGCACATAGCTGGTTACTGTGCTGAAGATCCATAAGAAGAAATATCCAAGTTTCAAGCAAATGATTTGAAATTGAGTTAAAGTAGCCCAACATAATAGTCTTACATAGCTTTTGAACAATTTTAACAATTTTCTGCACACAGAAAATCCATGGTTTTGAAGTTCAATAGATTTAATTGATTAATTTAATACTTAATGATCATTCTTTGTATCCCACAGGTAATGGAACTGATTCAATTCAGTCATTAAGACAGATAAACATATTAGGTTGACCATCATTTTTCATTGCACATGCATGGCCTTACAACTAGATTTGAACCCGCTTTCAGTTATGGGCCAGAACTATTAGATGAATTTTACACAGTGGTTTTCTCAAACAGAGTTTAATGAAGGTCAGTGAATCAATCTCATTGATTGATCAGATGGGTTTTTTCCTCTACAATCAAGTGACTTTAGGGGTTCAGAAAGGAAGGGTTGTTCTAGTGTAGGATGCACTGAGTGTGGCACCTGAGACAACTGCTAGCCTGTCCTAGCTTTCTAATGACCACACCTCTCAATTTAAATTTCCCTTTATCCTTCTTTTTAAATTTTGCCCTTCCTTTTTTTTTTTCCTCGCTGCCTTATCTTTTCATCGTCTACTTGTACACATTTACTTTCCCTGGCTCTTCTTACCACCACTCTTACCACTTGGAGGCAATTTAATGTTGTGGAAACAGCATGAGCTTTGGTGTCTGACATGTTTGGGTGGTGGTAGTGATGGTGATGATGATGATGATGACTACAAACAGATATGTTTTCTGAGCACTTACTAAGAGTATGAGACAGTGAGTGCTAACTGATTTATATACATGTGTCATTAAATACCCACAAAATTCCTTTGATTGCAGGTGCTATTATTATCTCTATTTTATAGATGGTGAAATGAAGGTCCAGAGAAAGTTTAATTATCTGTCCCAAGGTCATACTGCTAGAAATTAGGGGAAGCTGGAATTCAAACTCAGCTTCTTCTGCCTCCAGGCCCTAATTCTTAACCACAATGCTTAACCGAGTTAACCTCTCTGAGCTTCGGTTTATTCAACTGTAAAACAAGGATGATAATATATACCTATGCATAATGTTTTTATGGAGATCAAGTGCACAAATGGTGGCTGCTTTTCTTTACCATTTTTCCCTCTCCATTTCTCAGGAACCCAAGAGAATGTTCCATTCTTCAGGTATCACTGAGAACTTATTTTTGTTAAACTCAAGTGGAGCCCGAACATTCTTGGACTGACTGCCCCAGAATTCTTTAGAACAGTCTCCCCGACCACCTTGCCCCTGCTTTCACGGTTCCAAGTTATACTCTCTGGTTCATTGCTGTGACATCAAGATAATCCTTAATGCATACACAATAGCATAAGGCCATCAAGAGTAATTAGCAGTTTATTAAGCATCCCTTAAAGACCTTGCCTCCTCCCCTCTCACTCACCCAAGGGCTTATGTTTGTCTTTATTCCAGAAAGCGCACCACTATCTGTTTATAAAATCACAGTTGACACTAGAAAGAAATAGTATCATCGTCTGAGCTGAAACCAATGTAGTAGCCAATGTGCATCAAACTAAATGATGACTAGAGGTCCTAGGTGAATATTTAAAAATAAATAAAAATTGAAAAAAAAGTTTTAAAACAGGGACTAATTTGGTACTCATCACTGTAACTTACCAGATTCACTGATCACCTGGAATTTACCAATTTCAGATCCCTTTCTGGGAAATCTACTATCCTTTGGGACTAAGAGATTGGAAAAAAGTTCTATTCAGATGCCAATTGGTTTCCTCTGTTCTAAATGTTGAAAGCTGCTGTGAGGAAAGTCAGCCTATGTCCTGTGTTTCATTGCCAAGGAAGAGGGAATTCTAGGAAAAGGTCCAGATACACTGCAACCCTGAGATACTAGATATCACTTGACCTTCAAACGAATGTTTATTCATACTAATGTGGTCTCAAAGGTAAAATTACAAGAGCTCACTTCAGAATACCAGTCTGTGTGGCAATACCCAGCATCCGTAGCAGCCTGTCTCACCTGAGGAAGCAGCCCAAACCAGTATTCCTAAGCCAGATATATCAGAAAAAGTTGCTTAAAATCAGGGCAAGGGAAGGAATGTAGATCCGCATCATGGCTGTGTTATTAAGTAGACATGCCTGCCTGTTTTGAATCTGGGCCAAACTCTATCACCTGTTTCTTCTTGCCTGACATGAATGTGCTTGGACTCCACTCCTGCCTGTACCCTCTTGCTGTGCTTGATCCTCTGAATGCAGTTTTATCTCCCATCTACACAAACTAACCAGGCTTCTATTTGTGTCCCTATCATGGCTGGACTTCCTGTATCACCTCCCAGTTCCCCAAATTCCCAGTTGTGGCACAGGTCCTCTGGTTTGGACTGACACCCTAACCCCAAGTTTGCTCACCAAGATCATGTATCATCTTGTCCTTCTGCATAGGATCCACAAAACCTGGCACTTATTCTTAAACTTGAACACTCAGAGGGCAGAAAATGTGTCTCTGTAATTCTCTTGGCATAGCACACATGCAGTTATGTGCTTTTTGATTATGATAACTGAATGTGCTCAAAAGTTCTCATAATGGAAACAAATTAAGTCCCTTCACAATGAAATTTATGAAGACTTAGCAGATTAATACTACCCCAGAGTAGTGGATGAAAATGCCTTTTCACCACTAGTAGAAATGAATCACCCTCAACTAACAGGACAATCTCTTTAAGAACAGGTAGAAGAGGAAAGTAAATGGGGAAGGAGAAGCAGAAAAGGCCCTGTCTGAATAGCAAAGGCCACACAGAGACCTGCAGAAGCCAAACAAGAATCTGACGAATTTACCCACTGCCTTCAACATTCTTTATCTAGATTCATTTCAGATAGTACGATGTCTTTTAATAGCATGTTGTTTAATCTCCATGCTTTCCTTTTTTTCTCTGTTTCTCTGTAGATAGTACAATGTCTTTAGAAAGATCAGGAGAGAAAATGGTGTTGGGTGGGTATTCTATGAACATGACTACAAAGCGTTTTTTATCACTGAAAGTTGCTGGGTTTCCTCCTTAACACAACTTTTCTCAAAGCCTAAATTATATCATGTTCAGAGTAAAAAGAAGATCATTCTATATGTGTGATCTGTGTTTTAGCTTCCTAGGGATCTAGCCATTTCTAACACAGTCCTGTAAAGCATTGTTGCTCTCAAATGTTTTGGAGCAATGATTGAAAGCAATTGGATAGGACATTTAAAAAATAAAGTTCTCATTACAATGGTAATCGGTTATATGTAGGATTTTAGATTAACTGGATGACTACTAAATGATGTATATAAAACCCTGGGGCTAATTATCTTTTCTTTCCCCTCTGAAATTTTACCAACACCAAAAATGAGGTAAAGCATGTGTTTCTCTAAGCTTAGCATTACATTAATAAGAGTTCTACAAGTGAAGCTACCCAGAAGAGCAATCCAAGGAAACTCTCGAATGAAGTTATCAACATTGCAATAGATGTTAGTCATCTTCTAGTTTCTACTTTTCAAGGAGATTCAAAAGATCACTGAGAGAAGGATGTGGAGAAGCACTTGTCCCTGATCTTCGGGAGAGTTCAACTCTATAGAATTCCTATATTCTTCTCCATAAAAGTGATTCATAAAATGTAAAACTAAATGCAATTTAATTTTTATGCCTCCATAAGTCTTATCCTATAAATCAGATTACAAATCTGAAGAAAAAATTCTTTGTCAGACCATGTGTCCTGATCTTTGGTTTGGAATATGTGAGAATCATAGGGCCAGGTGAGTAGACATAAATGCTGCTCTTACAATATTTTAAAGGTTTGTGATGCTAGAACACAACTGATTCAATTTGGTTGAGGTTAGTTTATATTTTTGTGGTTATTCTCTGGACTTTTGGGATGGGAAGACAGGACACTAAAAAAAATCTAAGTTGAGAAACAAGGTTCTTTTTTAATGACAGCCTCCATTTAATTGGTGAGCCTAAACACTGAATGGTAGGACTCATTTTCTAGCCCTGTTGGAACAGGAAAGGCTTCTGAGGGAGGCAACCAAGTTAAATATTGAACAGGGAAGAGAGACTGCCAAGGTCCTATAAGTTCAAAAACCATTCCTAGTATCACTGTTATTAATTTTTCTTGAACACTTACTATGTGCTCTTTATTATTTTGATATATGCTTTCACTTGCATCATCTCCTTTAATCCTTAAAACAGCCCTAAGAGGTTGGTTCTATTATTTGATCTACTTTACAGAAGAAAAACTTGAAATTCAGGGAGGTTAATTTACTTGCTACAGGTCACATAGGCGACAAGTAGAAAAGGCAGGGTTCAAACCTTTCCCAGGACTACCCAATTCTAAAACCCAATTTTACCAATATGTCAAAAATGACTAGGAAACAAGTCAGCTGAACATAGAAACATGTTCAAATCAGAAGTTGCATTTGTTTGTTTGTCTTATTTTAAATAGGGCAGGGTTCTCAAAGTATTAGAAAAGTATAAAGCAGAAAAGAAATGTGGGCCTTGGAGTCAGACAAACTTGACTTCATAATTCAGTGCTTGGAAAAACTAGCTATGTGACCGAGAGTTGGTCATCTGACTTGGCCAAGAAACACTTCCCTCATTTATAAGTGAAATGATAGTGATACCTGCCTTATCAGATCATTGAGAGAATTAAATGAGATAATATATGTAAAGTGCCTGTCAGTTCCTGGCACCTAATATACACTCAATAAGTAGTCTAAGTGGTATTGATTATTATTGTGTATGGAGTCTTAGTGGCCTGCAAAGACCTTTCAAGTGGTGTCTGGGCTGGTTCAATATCCAGGTCACACAAAACTGTGGGTTTTAAAAGTGTCATTTTGACCACTTTAAAAAGCAATAAAAACATTTTAAAATGAGGCCCAGTAAATAATAGATCTTTACCCAAGCAACAGCACAATCCTTTTTTTCTCTTTTTAATGTGCGGTACTAAGAGTGGAAAGAGTAAAATAAATGGTGTCTTTTGCCTCCAAGTGGTCTCTGGCATAAAATCTGAAAATGTTTGGGAGGGAGACAGACATAATGCATGAGCCAAAGGCAAATCTTATTTCGTTCCTTAAGTTTTAAATCCTTTTTTAGGCTTCAAGAACACTAATAATCATCAAATGCAAAACAAAAAGTCTTTTCCTTCTAAGATCATGTCAACCAGCCCCCTGGCTCCCAGCACACTTGCCTGCGAACCATGCTGAACAGATGGCCATCGATTCCCCAGCCTTCTTTAGTAATTTGTGCAAATGTTTGGCAACCTTCTCTGTCAGGAAGTGCTTCCTCATATTGGAGTCTAGAATAGTTACTCCCCACCTCCCATAGATTATTTGGTGCCACATTTATTTTTAAAAAGAGATTTTCTAAGGGGAGGTTATTAAGGTGTGTTTAATTACAGCTTCTACCTTTCACTGTCATGAAAACATAGAACTCATGATTAATAACTCGAAGAGATTTCTTCATACCAAAGCCCTGTCCTTGCCAATTTTAAATCACACATAGTATCCTATTTTTATCTGTCTCTGTGTTAGAGTCCAGAAACTTAATCAGTTTTTTCATTGCCCTTCCCGCCGTAGGTCTTCTCATAATCTCATGCATTGAGATGGAAAGAACAATGTTCCTAAATTCAGTTTAATAAACACCTTCAGGATGTAAGTATTAAAAATCATTAAATGCTGCTCCTGGTATAAAGAAATGGTACTACTGACACACCTCAGGGAGAGAGCATTGGGCTCAATTTTTTTTTTTTTTTTGCAGTAGCAGAGATGGATTTCAGTGGATCAGTAAGTATTTTTCCCAAGGGAAGATATTTGTAAGCTACATGTTTAAGATTTGGGAAGCAAGGCTAGAAGAAGCAAAGAAAGCAAAATGAATTTAATAGAACATGGCTTGCTTCAGCACATAAATCTCCAATCTTCACTCTATATGACTAACCTTCTTCTCCCATTACCTTGGCCTCTCATTGTCTTTTGGGGTTCATTTCCACTCATTTAAAAAGATTAAGTGTGGACATGTGACAATATGGTTGATGGATGCATCTCTCAAACACAATATTGAAAGAGTACAAACTGTGATTCCATTTATACAAAGTTAAAATGGGCAAAACTAAAGTATGCTGTTAGAAGACAAGATGGTGGTTAACGTTGAAGGGATAGTGACTGGAAGAAGGCAAGAGGGGAACTTCCAGGGTATTGGGGATATTCAGTTTCTTGATCTGTGTGTTGGCTACATGGGTACATTTATGTATGAGAAATCATCAGCCTGCACACTTATAAGGGAACTTTTCTATATTTATATTAAACTTTGATATATATCATTTTTAAAAAGTAGCTATGAAGACTTTCCATGTAGTATGATTTGCCCAAATCCCTCAACCCTTTCTCCATGGATGACACTAATACTAATCAATTAGACATGAGACACAGCCAGTGTGGCAATAGGCTTCTTATATGTTTTCTAAAGTGAAACAATGACTTATGTGGTTCTTTTGCAATCATAGGTGACAGTGTTCCACTGCTTTCTTCATTCATCCATCCATCAAATACTTACTGAGCCCATTTTATATGCTAGGCACTGTACAAAGCACTGGGGATACTGTTGGTGACTGACATAGATACAGTCCTTGCCCTGTGAGAGCTTACAGTCTGATAAGGAAAACATTCAATAAAGCAAAATATAGTCAATAGTCAAGCCTGGTCTGCAGTTTTACTTGAGTCTGACTCTTCCACATTTCTAGTCATCTTGTTCTAGTACAGTTATAACCATAAGGCTTCAGGTCATTCTAACATGGATCAGAATTGCCATCTGAAAACACAACCGATCTAAACTGTATTAGTGTAGGCGTACGCTGCCCAAACACAGTTATGAACAAACTTTTATAAAGGAAACAGCAGTGGGGTTTTGGATTCACCAGACCAACAGTATGCAAGAGCCCTTTGGAAATAGTATGTAGGCCCCCAAACTGGCTCGCCAAGAGAATATCTGTTAATGATCAGTAATCCTTGGCAGGGTCTACAAAGGAGAAAAATGAGATAAAAGAACATGGACAGTAAAGACAGTTCAGGTAGGAATCATCATCATGGGATATATACACAAGCAAAAGCAAAATATGTAAAAAATACTTAATCTCAGAAAGAGACAGAGTCAAACTGAGTGTTTTTCAGGCCAGAAAGGCTATCTCAGAGGGTCCTTCTGAAACTGAACAAACTGATTGTTTTTCAAGTTGCCCTGAGTGTGTATGACTATTAATAATATGATTAGACTCAGAGTCAGAGATAAATGGGTTCCCAACAGAGCAAGAGTATGTATCTCCACTGTACACAGTTTTCCAATGCTTTTTTTTTATTCAGCCTCGAACCGACTCTCTAATTTTATTTAAAGGAAAGGTTGCTATTCCTGAATGTGTAATGATATCAGAGCATAAAAGATTTCCTGCTATAGACTCAGCTGGGATTTTACTCTAATATTATTAACCTAAATGAAAATTTTCTTGAGCAAATCTGATCTTATTTCTATATTGTCAAGATTGACAATAGCTTATATGTCTTCTAACATGGAAACTAATGTTAGCTACTAAGTAAAAGTAGTGCAACCATTTGTAACTTCCCTTTAAAGTATCTATCACCAAAATACCTACAGGCTAACACAGAGGTATTAGAAATTTGAAACTCTGTCAAAGAGAATTTAACTATTCTCTACACAAAGCACATAACACTCTAGAATATGAAACAAGAAATTTTCTAATACTGTGATGATTAATCCCAAGAAGAAAATAAAAATCAGAAAAAAGTCATGTCTTCTTGGAAAAGAGACATAGCATTTACTTCTCCCTTTACATTATCTAAAATATCAATTGCAGATTTGGGAAGAAAATAGTGAATCTAGAAGTTAATTTTCCTAGACTATGAAATTAAACACTTGGATGTGTTAAAAACATATGGACAATTTATAGAGTTTTATTTGTGATAGTTATTTCTGATGTCTCATTGACAGCAAGTAATTTTTAGCCATAATGCAAATCCTTTAATTTAAGAGAGCAAGAAGTAACTAAATTCCTTAAAGCAGGAAGATTTTGAAATGTTTTTGTTCCCTGGTAAGCACAGAATGGTGTGTTAGTAAATCCAAATGCACACAATGTCTGAGGATCATTCTGGTGATAACTTTTGGTCAAATTTATTAGCATTGTTAGTGATCCTGGGTCATTTATAAGTATAAAACTAGGAAAACTAACCTTTCAATAAATCCAAAGATGTGGTTCAATTTTTACATTGTGTTCCTCACTTATACATTAATACTTGTTCTGATAATATATAAAATTTAAACACTGCATAATACAGTTACATTCATAATCACAGCTTACACCATAAAACTAAAATGAGAAAAAAAAAAAGGCCTGGAATAAATGTCACCCTATCTCCTGTACTGCCAATACTGGGCTTCTAATTCCTGTCACCATCCAAAACAATCAGGAAAAACTTGAAATCAAGTCATGTGCTGCCTAGAACATATGCCATTTGCTATCCAATGTAAAAGTTTAGGCAGACAGTCAAAGGATAAG
Organism: Vicugna pacos; assembly: GCF_048564905.1. Lineage (NCBI taxonomy): Eukaryota > Metazoa > Chordata > Mammalia > Artiodactyla > Camelidae > Vicugna > Vicugna pacos. The sequence goes on from NC_133023.1 coordinate 87,366,689, forward strand.
AGGTAAGAAGAGAACAGCTAAGCTCTTCACATCAATTTTGTTCAGCAATAACTCTCCTTCCTTCTCTGCAACTCAACATGTCAATCATCTTTACTAAGTTAGGACTTTGACCAGAAAGACTCAACCAAATTCCCCAAACAACTAACACCACCATAGAAGCACATGAGCATCACATCTGAGAAGTAAAGTGATGAATATCTATGCAGGCAAGAACTGTCTTACTCGTAGGACCTATCGTAGACCTGGCACATAATAGGTACTCACAAATATTTCAGGAATGAATGAGTGAAATGAAGATATGTCCAAGGTCTTCTTTCCCATTTTCCATTTTGCCCTAACTATTCATTTAAGCCCCATCTCCCACAGAAAATCTGGGCCTGATTTCTTCTTTGAAACTACAAGCATTTCACTGCAGCCAGAACATGTGGTTTCCCCTACGGACTTCATAGCCATGGGACTGACTTGTACTAGAGCATGGAGTATTCTTCTTTTCAATTACGTTCTGCATTAGTCCTCATTGTTTAAATATGATGATTGATACATCACTACAAATACTGGAAATCATTAAAGCTGTAACCAGATTTCCTCACAAAAATTTCAAATAAATCTAACTGATGTCTCCAATTTCTACAATTTACCAACAATTAAAATGCACCTGAAAATTACAACTTGGCCTTAAGCTCTACAATTGTTATAGATTCTTAGTTTTGTAAAATGTAACCCTTTATTTATTTAGCAAAGCTACATTACGTGCAACATTAATATTAATAAAACAAGTCATTTCATTTATCTTTATTAACAAGACTGTCACTTCATAAATTTTCAACTAACACTCAGTGACTTTTTATATTTGAATGCAAAAAAGACAAATTAAAATTCTTCATCCATTTCACTTCCACTGAGGGAAATCAAGCAGAAAACACTAAGAACAAATGTCCTCTTGGAGCTGAGAACTCGAGTCTGGTTTGATTAAGATTGGGTTCACCAGCATAGGATAAAGTTAAATATTTACAACTTTCTTTACAGCTTTCTAACATTCTTAATCATGAAAACCATATTGATTCAGGACACTATGATAGCAAAACTAACTAGAACACTGTCCCTTTTCAGAAAGAGATTTTATACCTTTTAATTGGCACAAATGATCAGCAAAATTTAGTAGGTAACATACATGAATTTTATGTAAACATGAGGTCAATATGTCAACAAAGAGGTATAAAGATCAATTCAAAAAAATATTTCTGAGGTAGAACCAATAGTAATTAGGGGCCAACTAGATAGGGAATGAGAGAGTTAATGGTAAATAGACAAGGGTAGAGTTAACTGACAGTTCTTTTCATATTAATAAGGAAAACCTATTCACATTTTATGTTAGTGTAACACATATTTAATGAGGCATTAAAAAAAAGTTAAAGGGTTCATGATTAGCAAGCCAGACCTTTCTCATCCATGCTTTGTTTTTGCCTCCCAATTACCCTAAACATGCCATAATTGAATTTGGTTGATTTCTAACCATTTCTTCGATATATTAAAGTCACTTTTGAATTCTAAGCCCATCTACCAAGAATCTAACCATAGCCCCTAATAGTTTCCACTAGCTTCTCTCAGGCCAATCTTTCCCCCTTCACCTAAACACAGATTCATCAAATTTCTTCAAGATTTTCTTGTTTCAAATAGGCTGAAAGAAAAAAATTTATATATAAAATCTACACCATATACAGTAAATATTTATTAATATATATAACAACATATATATATATATGTATATTACACAATATATATACAGACAGAGAGAGCATTTCATTTCAAGCTTCAGTTTTTCTGATTTTACTCCTATAAGCTTCCACAACTCTAATCACAGGCACACATGCTTCATGGGAGTTTAAAGATTCTTTTCATGTTTGATCCAACATTACTTTCTAGTTATAAAAATTAGTTGAGCCATAATAGACTCTCTGTTTAAATCTATAACACTCTAATGTTATAATTAGACTTTAAAATATACTTTTTCACTCCCACTAATTCTGTTCTTCAACCTCAGTGAAACCTCCAATCACATCCTAGTCTATCAGCCTCTTACTACCTCTGACTTAGTACTTCTGACTACCCTTACATGCCTACCTGATCCTCATCAGTGATCACAGGTCCGTTATTCCCCTAACCTGCTACCACATCGAACCTGCCAACTCACAACCCTGCATCCATCCCTTCCTCGCTGTTTTTTTTTTTTAACTCTTCCTGCTCAAAGGCAACTGAAAGCAAGAGAAAACCCACATGTTCTTGCTGATTGGTTCCACTGCAGAGCTATATATATATTTTATAACGACCATTGGTTCTTAAAAATCTAGCATTGATGCTTTTCCTAAGCCCTACTCACTCTCTTGGTCATGAAAGATGTTTTCCCTTATTCTTATAGAAACCAAAAGTTATCAGGTCCGAACGCTTAACTTCTCTTATCTATACCTTCAAAATATATTTTCGTATATTCTTACTCCTTTCTCTTCTGCATTAAAGAAGTCATGTCCTCCTAATTTTCTAAGAATCTTCTTCCCTCATTGGCGCTTTTAATTCCATCTGCCCTTCATGATCTTTTTTGAAAATTTGCCCTATCAATTATGTTCCTTCTCAAAATTCTATCTCTAACTGTGTGTGTCTGTCTATCTATCTACCTATCTGTCTGTCTGTTTATCTATCTGCCTATCTTTCTTTCTCTTGATCATTCTCTTGCTTTCTTGTTCTAGCATTCAATCTTTCTCAGTCTCTCTCAGGCTCTCAATTTCTCTCTCAGTCTGTTTCCCTTTCTTAATTTCTCTCTTCTCATTTCTTCTGTTCCTTCTCATTCTCTTCTCTCAGTTCCTCAACAGCACTATATCCTCGTTCTCCTCTAGTCTAAGCACCACATCTCTAGCTCAACAACTCAGTGCCTCTGTCTGCTTCTTTTTCTCTTCCAGCTTCTTAAAACCTGTCTTTCCCCTGAATTATGTCCTCTTTCCTGTTCTCTCAATTCTATATGCTCTCACTGAGCAGTTTCACCCAGGTTATGGTTTTAATTACCCCATATATGCTGATCACTCTCAAATCTAAGTCTCTAGCTCTGAATTCTCTCCTGAACTCCAGTTCCATGGATCTGAATGTTCTGAATGCCCAGTGTTCTACAGTAATCTTATAACAAACACATCCAACATCACCTTTCTCAATCAAACCTGCTCCTGCTCCTCCTCCTATATTCCCCTAGGTGGTAGCTGAAGCCTTTGGGTCATTCTTCTCTATTGCTCCTTAGGCCCGCATATGTAATTAGTTACTAAATTGTGTCTATCATATTTACAAAATATTTCTTCCTTTCCATTTACACTGCCTATGAACTAATTCAGACACTCGTTGTTTCTCCCCTCGATAATTGTAGTGAACTCCTAACTGACTCTTTTACATCCCATATCCTTTCCTTCTAATCTACCTTCAATATTGCTACCAAAATTCTCTCTATAAAATGAAAAGCAGATCATGTCAGACTCCTGCTTAAAACCCTTCCAATGGCTCTCTTTGCCTACAGAATAAAGTCCAAATTCATTAATTGGCATTCAAGGTTCCGTCTTTCTAGTATTATATACTTTAAATTGTCCCAATGCAACTTACACTCCAGCCACACTTGAACATATGATACACGTACCAAACACGTCAGATACTTCCATGCCTTAGCTCATTTTAGCTCATGCTCTTCCATCAGCTTGGACTGGAACCCCGCCTTCACTCCTCAACATACACTCTTACTTCTTTAACTGGTAAACTCCCATCCATTTTTCAAGTTCGCCAAATGTGTGACAGGGAAGTAAGGAAGGAAGGGCAAAAAACCCTTTCCCCTCTCCCCCTTGCCCTGGGACTTGAACCTATGACCTCCTGCCTGCTAGCCTTGCTCTCTACCCCTGACCTACAGCCTCACTCTAGCTACCTTAGTTTCAAATCTTACCTTCTCCCTTTGTAGCCCACTCTGTGTCTCCATTAACAAAATTAACCCCCTCTGTTTGCCATGGCACATTGCACATATCTATATTATAACCATTGTTCCATGAGACCATAGTTATTTGTGTCCTCTTCTCTTCCACTAGACTGCTAGCTCCTGAGGACAGGAATGACATCTCATCCTTATGCATCTCCAATGCCTAGAACAGAGTGTGCTACGTATTTAGTTCTCAATGAATCCGTAAGTAGTAATTAAATAATATATTTAATTATTAAAGAAAACAACTTCCATGCAACAAAGGATAAATTCTAATACAGCTCAAGCACCATGGAATTGAGCATATTTAAGATATTGTACTGAAATGCTATATAAAGCATTATCTGTCTCCACCTGGGGATCATTGAAGAAAGTAAATGGAGAAGAAAACAGGATCATTTTTTACTTCTAATGTAATGATACCCTGATAAAAGGGAAAAAAAAGTACCTTCCATATGTGAGGCACTAAATTAGGATGGAAGTGTGCAATGAGGGAATATAAAATACAATCTAACCACAACTTACATCTTTTAGGTCCCTTAGGGCCTACCTCCTCTAGGGTCCAACACAGGCAACATTCTTATTTTTTAGCCTAATCAAACCATTATTTCAGCAACAAACACGTGTTTGTAAAATGTATAATAAGGATCATCACTAGCTAAACATTTCTATCATGAAATGGAAGGAAGGAAGAGAGGGAAGGCAATAAGGAAAAGTCCAAAATGGTGGTTAGCTGTGAAAAGGAACTTTTCACAGATCACACAGGCAGACTGTGTTTACATGAAACCAGAATGAATAATCTGAGTTATTGTTTGGTTTTCATTTCTATCTCCCCCTCTCAACTGTTCTAAATAGATCTACATGAGTTGTAAAAATTAAGCCCTAGTCAAAACTCACAGCATATTATAGTTGAAAAATACTAAAATAAATAATAGTTTATATTATTCTAGCAAATTTTCTATAGTGGTGACTGAACTCTGCCGAGTCTACATTCCTTTCACATGGTCTCTGTTGTGAGACAGCTGGCCTGGGTTAGAGGTCACAGACTGGCAAGAAGACAGAGTGAAAATAAGTGGCTCATCTGGGGGAATTCTGGCTGATTTGCCTCAAAGCAACCAGTAACATAACTATTAAACATACGTGTGGCTGTTCTACCACATCTCCTAGTGAATGCTTCATCCAAAATAAAGTCTAATCTCATTTTTCTCTAACTATATCTAAAGATAATAATTAAATTAAAAGCAAGCAACACATTAAAAGTATGCTTTGTATTCATAAAAATATGGATAAACAAGCTGCACAAAGCATCACAATACATTTTAACCAGACATAATTTCTGGCAAAATTTGAGCAAGGAGAAAACTTCTGTGTGATGAAAGTCTTTCTAAGAAAAATTGTTTCAGTGAGATCGTGATTCAGTGTTTGACATTTCCTATTGTTTTCTATTAAAAGGCTTTTAGCAGTTCTCAGCAGAAAGTCAAACCAGTTCATGCACCAATATTTATTACTTAAATGGCACAGTGAGGTTTATACAAAATCAAAGTTATCTTTAAATAGGAAATCTGTCTGTATAAAATTCCTGTGAATGTGAGGGGGAAAAAAATCAAAATTCTAGTGGGCCGACTAGTCTTGAAAATGTATGATGCATCTCAAGCTTATAGCAGCAGTTATGTTGAAAGGGTAAACTTAACAAATAAATCATCAGAACATGATATCATAAAAAGCAGTGCTGGCTAAAAATCCTTAGTAGAAAAGAAATCCCCCAAAACATTTAAATAAAATGTCTTTAATCTTTCCAGCAAAGTTACAAAGCAATGAAAGTATTTATCCAAAATAGTTTAGCATCACTGCTTTAAAAATAATGGCAAGTCAGCATAACACACAAATCAGAGACCACGCAGAAAACGACACAGATGATTTGTGGTATAATATAGATTATTGCTTTGTAAGATAAAATGCTTGAAAATGGGGCTTGGGTGAGGATATTATAAATTACTTGGATAATCATGTCACAGTCATAGAAAAGAGATGAGGCTATTTTTAACTCTTCAAATATAGGAAGAGTCATGAGGATGGTACAAACAGATAATATAATAGGCATTAATTGAAAATTGTATATATGGTTTATACTGCAAAGTGATCATATCTTTTTAATTCAAGGCCAGGCCCAAGATACTCTAACCCAGCAAGTATCAGCTGGGGGTAATTTTGTCTCCACCCCACCTCCACCCTGGTGACATGTGACAATGTCTGGAGACGTTTTTGATTGTCACAGTTGGTGGGGGATATGCTACTGACATGTAGTGGCTAGAGGCCAGGGACGCTGCTAGACATCCTACAACATACAGGAAGGACAACTTCCTCACAACAAAGAATTTCCAACCCCAAATTATCAACAGTGCCTCTGGGGAGAAACCCTGGCCCAAGTGACTATACTGAGACCTCATAGTAACCTTAGCTAACATCAACTGAAATTTGTCAGAAAGCTTATCATCTTATGACTGGATAAAGAAGATATGGTGTGTATATATATATATATATATATATATATATACACATATATAAATATATATATAATGGAATACTGCTCAGCCATAAAAAAGGATAAAATAATGCCATTTGCAGCAACATAAATGGGACTGGAGATCGTCATTCTAAGTGAAGTAAGTCAGAAAGAGAAAGAAAAATACCATATGATATCACTTATAAGTGGAATCTTTTAAAAAAAAAAAGGACATAAATTAACTTATCTATAAAACAGAAAGTGACTCACAGACATAGAGAACAAACTTATGGTTACCAGGGAGTAAAGGAGGTGGGAAGGGATAAACAGGGAATTCAAAATTTGCACCTCTTGGGGAGTGATAGAAATGTTAGCTATCTTGACTTTGGTGGTGGTTTCATAGGTGTATACATCTATCAAAATTCATCAAATTGCACATCTGAAATATGTGTAGTTTACTGTACAGGAATCATACCACAATAAAGTGTTAAAAATAAAGAAAGTATATCATCTTAGATCTCATGTCCAGGCACTATACAGACATATTAAAAGATATTTTCCCCTGTAAATTGATGTTACTTTCAATTTATGTGTTTTCCTAGAAGCATTATAATAAAGCTACTCTGTAAATTCATCAATAGGTCAGTATACTCCATGGAAGGCAGTGAAGAGAAAGAAGTAGTGTGCTGTGCAGAGGAATGCCTAGAACAGGGTATGTTAAATATTTAGTTCTCAATGAATCTGTCAGTAGTAAATAAATTAAATAATATATTTAATTATTAAGGAAAACAACTTCTATGCAACAAAGGATAAATTTTAATACACCTCAAGTGCCATGGAATTGAGCCTATTTAAGATATTGTACCATACATGTGTGTGAAGGTGAGTGGATTTAAGAAGGTAAAAGATGACTTGATCAACTGAAGGGGAGCAGAATATACCACCCCCAAAATATGCCTCTTTGACATAAGGATTATCCTAGGCTGATTATTTTTAAGAAATAGCAAACAGAGGCACTTCAAGAAGGGAAACACCACCAAAAATAAACAAATGGAACTACATCAAACTGAAAGTTTTTTGCACAGTAAAGGAAACTACCAACAAAATGAAAAGGCAGCCTACTGAATGGGAGAAAATATTTGCAAGTGATACATCTGATAAGGGGTTGATATCCAAAATATATAAAGAACTCATACAAATCAACATGAACAAAACAAACAATCCAATTGAAAAATGGGCAGAGGACATGAATAGATAATTTTCCAAAGAAGACATACTGATGGCCAGGAGACCCATGAAAAGATGTTCAACATCACTAATCATCAGGGAAGCACAAACCAAAACCAAAATGAGATATCACCGCACACCTGTCAGAATGGCTATCATCAAAATGACAACAAATAACAAGTGTTGGTGAAGATGTAGAGAAAAGGGACCCTTGTGCACTGTTACTGGGATTGTAGTTGGTGAAGTCACTATGGAAAACAGTATGGAGTTCCTCAAAAAATTAAAAATAGAACTATCATATGATCCAGTAATTCCACTCTTGGGTATTTTTCCAAAGAAAACAAAAACACTAATTTGAAAAGATATATGTACGCTTATGTTCACTGCAACATTATTTACAATAGACAAGATATGGAAGCAACCCAAGTGTCCATTGATTGATGAAGAATATGTGATTCACACACAACACACACACATATACAATGGATACTACTCAGCCACAAGAAAGAATGAAACCTTGCCATTTGTAACAACATGGATGGACCTAGGGGGTATTGTGCTAAGTGAAGTCAGATAGAGAAAGACAAATATCATATGATTTCACTTATATGTGAAAACTAAACAAACAAACAAACAAACAAAACAGAAACGGACTCAAAGATAAAGAGAACAAAAAGGTGGTTGCCAGAGGGGAGAAGGTTGGGGGATAAGTGAAATAGGTGAAGGAGATTAAGGGGTACAAACTTCCAGATACAGAAAGATAAGTCATGGCGATGTGATGGACAGCACAGAGAACATAGTCAATAATATTGTAATAATACTGTATGGTGACAGATGGTAACTAGACTTATTGTGGTGATCATTTCGCAACATATAAAAATATTTAATTATTATGTTGTACATCTGAAACCAAAATAATATTGTAAATCAAACATATTTCAATTTTAAATAAATAAATAAATGAAATAGCAGACAAAGGTAAAGCTTAAAAACCTAGTAGAGATTACTCCTTTTGTAAGAGACTTTTACAAAGGCCCTCTCTGTACAAGGAGGAGAAGGATGACTCTAAATCTCTAGAAACTCATCAATGGAGAAGGCAAGACAAGGACTTAAATCTGCATAACAACTTTACTCTTGTTTACTGTGCTTTTCCTGGTTACCTCCCATAACTGCCCCCTCAGTCTTCCTTTGTTTAGCTTGAGATGGTATTAAGGTTGCTGGCTTGCGCCATTTCAGGGAGTTAGTTTTCCTGGGTATCCGCCATGCATACAGGAGGTATATATGTTCCTATACTTCTGTTTGTTCTTCTCCTGTTAACATGTCTTTTATTAAGGGGGTTCTCAGCCAAGAACCTAGAAAGGTAGAGGGAAAATTATTTTTTCCTCCCCTACAAAATTCAGATGTGGTTGAAGAGAAAAAAAATCACACACATATGGAATACTACTTAACTGTAATGAAAGGAGACGACATGAATTATAGAAAAATGATGATTTTTGTTCATTTGGTCAAAAACAAAACATGCAATTTGATTCTCTTTTCATGGTATTCAGAGAAAGCTTTCCAGAATGATATAGGAGCCATCATCCCATAAGAAAGTTTCTAAGCTACAGCCATATAGTTCAAGGAATACAGAGAACCAGACTTGCCTGAATAGTTTGTGCAAACTATGATACCATGAAGAAGGAAGTTTGTGAAGACCAAGATTACTGCCACCCAAAAATACCTTCTGGATTCAAGATGTGTTATACGGTCAAGAGGCTGGTAGACGCTGTTGAGAGGGACAATATGTTCAGCCTAATCCAAAGTACACTCATTGTAAAAGCTGCTTGAGAAAAGGGAAAAGAGAGAATAGAGAATCATGTCAGTGATAATGCAAAAAATGGAGGTGTGTCTTAAAATCCCAAAGAAACAATTCCTTCCTGAGCAAACCAAGTGTCTAACAAAAAGGCAAATCATAAGGCTAGAGTCTCCCAACTGCTGTTCCCTCAGTGGAGGAAATGTCTTAGTAATTCAGTTGCTGCTTAAAGGAGAAAGGAATCTGTCAGGATCCCAAGAAAAGCTTGAAGGAAACTCTTTTGTTTCCCCCAAGAAAGAGCTAAATCAAGGAAATCTGGTGCTTAAGGAGGACTGCCACCAAGTGTTCTCTTTTAACACAGAGAAGGTAAGACAAGTTCTCCCCCTCCCTCGGAGTTTCTACTGTTAGAATGCCCTTGGGGTATACGACTGGGGGATAGGGGTTCTATTCAAACATAATTTCCAGAATCACATACTGCATTAATTATAGGCCTTTCTACATTGGTTCAATCCTTTAAGAAAAAGGTGTTTGCCTCTTTTAGATGTAAACTGAATTACTCTCCTGAGTTAAAAAAAAAAAAAAAGCCTGACTCAAATTCCTCATGTGAGACTACTAAAAGAGAAGTTATTTCTTTTTTTTTTCCTGTTTCTTGAAAGGTAATTAGAGAAAATTTACTAATCAGCAAAAAAGAGAGTGTTATAATGCCAAGCATACTTGAGTATAATAATCGCATCTAACATTCTGAAGCTTTCATTTTCACAAAGCACTTCCTCACTGGAGTCCTCTTATACCAACTATATCTATATAAAGCTGGGATTTTCAGATTAAGCTATCCTTTGACCCTTAGTTTCTACCCTACTTTGCTTCTGTGATTCTGCTAAGTCAAATTGGGTGTTAAATATAAGGCACAAATTCACAGACAGCATTTCAGCATGAAAGTGCTTCAAAAGGGAACACTTGGAAACGATTTGAATGTAGTGCCTGAGCAGAGATGAATAATGCACACTCACGTCTTCCAGCCACGACACAAATCTTTTACACAAGACATCTGTCTCCGCACTTAATAGATCGGTTGATTGTCATTTTCACTGCATGTATGTTGTATTGACTACTGTTGAGCGGTATTTCTTCCATAAGCTAAAGCTGCATTTTAATCCTCATGTCGTTTCCTTAAACATTAGTATGCTTAAGACACTGTGTGATAAAATATAACACCATTTTCAAAGAACAGCGGGATGTTTTTACTGCTTCATACATAACTCAACTCAATTGCAAACATGGAATTAATAAAAAGAAAATACAATCAATTAGTTAAATGTTACCTGATTCACTACCAAACTAGATTTACTATAGGCCAAAGTAATTATCAAATCCCAGCTATGCCAGCGTTTGGAGCCAATCTACACTAAAAAGAAAGGGCACTGGCATTACATTTCTTAAATTTACATATTTAAATTGGAGTCATAACCCTGGGGTATGGGATAAAACTCTGAAGTCATCGAAGTTATGACATAGACTAAGAGATGAAACTAGTTTGAACATTTTCTGTTTGGAAGTTTCTGAGAAGCAATTAGGAGTAAGCTAGATCACAAAGTAGGAAATTACCACAAGAGTTATAATCCAGAGACATTACTGAGCTTTCAGACTTGGAAACGATCTTGAAAATTCTATAGAGGTCTCTCGCTCTGTTTACTCAACACATTTTCACCTTTCTCCTCTTTATATTATAATGAAAAGGAAAAGTAGACCCATCTGAAGTAGTAGTTGTCCCCATTTCTTAAGAGTTAAGGGCAGGAAGGAGACCACACAGAACAGAGAACACAGCAAACTAGTAAAATTATGTAGATCACAAACACCTTGAGGTCAGAGCCCGTGTATTTTTGACACTTTTGCATTTTAGGCAAAACACAAACACAATGGGCCATTAGTTAAGAAACCCTCCTAGTAAGGGCTTTTGTGAGATTATATTCGTTGTAACCATCCACAGCTCTCTGATTACTCTAAAACGCTTAGCAAAAGTTTCTATTTGAATGCCTGAAAAGAGAATCTAAATGTTCAGCTTTCTACCAGCTCTCCTGCTGATAACTTGGCATGAAACAAATACTTGGGTCAGGCACTGGCCTATCCTCACAAGGCATATAGTCAAGTCCAGCAATTCTCAGTTTTGGTTGCACATTAGAATTATCTGGAGGACTTAAAAATACCAATGCCTGGGCCCCACTCCAGACCAATTAAATCAGAACTGGTGAAATTAGATACTGGGTGTCATTATTTTTAAAAAGTCTCCCTAGCTGATCCTAATATGCAGCCAAAGTTGAGCTAGTCATACGTGTATACATAGGCTGTTTGCCATATATTAGAGGCTCTGGGACAATGTTCTGCTTCTGTTTAAGTAGCCTGTTATAGCAATCACCCTATATGAAATACAGTTTGAAAATACAAATATCAGCACCGGGTCACAGTCCAAGTACTCAGCACAAGGCTGCACGCAGATAGACATTTACACATTACATATACTTTTCTACCCATGGACTGATACCATGTTTTTGTTGCTGTTATAGATTTTGGAGCACTTTACACCATGCACATGTAATAAAAGTTGATGATGATTGGTTTCTCTGGGAGCAATTTCCAAGAATGGCTGACCTCCCAGCAAGTCTATTTGGTGTGAACAAACTAACATGCCGTGATTTCCAAATAATTTTGCGTTATGAATTCAACACTGATGGCCATGTTTGGAATGCATTTCTAAAGTGAAAGGAGTCCAAAACCAAGGTATAAAAATACAATCATATGTTATTCAGAGCTTAATTAGATTACAATTCACAAAAGAAAACCTAGAAATGCCTAAATATGTTCCCCAGAACACTTCAATTAAAAATATAACTAAGCAATAATCTCACTAAATCAGGGGAAAAGGGTAATCATTTGAACAAATTCACTAGTTGATAAAAAGTAAAAGAGCAGAATGCTCAATATGCTTCAGAATTACTAAAACTCATCTTTTAAACTGAATATATATAGCATATAACAAAGCAATGTGAAGAAACTGAACTTTCTAAACTATACATCTCTACACCAACAATAAAGACATCAAATTTATGAAAGGGAAGGAATATTTTTTGGATGTATTCTTACCTACAACCTGACATAGAAAATAAATTTTTTTTTAATCACAGAAAATACCACACTGAATCAATTATGGTCCTTGGCAGTCAAGATGGTCTTTGTAGAGGTATCAAGGAGCATTTTGGAGTAGGGATGAAGGGTTGTGATTCTCTACATGATGTCATCAACCAGTAAAATCTAGGGTTGTACCTGAGCATAGTTCTTTATGGCAAATTCTCAAAGCAATTTTTTAGGAATTTAGACTAACCAGCAGCTCTCAACATTAGATCACATTTTAATCACTCCTGGGGGCTCATAAAGTACCACTTTTGGGTTCCACTTCTAGAGATTCTGATTTAACAGGTTCCCAAGAAAGAACAAGGACCCATATGGAATTAGTAGGCAAAATCACCCACACTGATGCTCAGTGAACCATTGTATAATTGTTGACCATGACTAATAGAGATTAGTGTTTGAAGTACCAGGCCCAACTGGAAGGTATAGGCTTGAATGTAGTTCCCACAGTTATAAAATGAGGACTAAACAACTTTTAAGTTCCCTTCCATTTATAAAATAACAAGTATGATTATAACAAAAACTCTAGGATACCTGAAAAAAATCTGATATGTTAACAAAGAATGATGGTTGGATAGGTATATAGCGGTATCTGATCAACGATAAATGCACTTATTTAAATGAAGAGAGTTAGCATCAGCTCCAGAGATCCAAGCTGTGTAGGAGAACAAAGGCAAAAACAGTCCATGAGCACATGAAAAGATGAGATTCTGAGATCCAAAAAGGATACACTAACCAGTAGAAAACCAAGTTCAGTCAAAAAAGAAATTGGGTACAATAACCCACAAATGATCAGGGAGGTACACACAAAGCATTACGGGCATATAATTGCCAGTCACAAGAAAGAAGCTGCAGACTCTCTTTTGTTTTTAAATCTCTTAACTTCTAATGCTAGCCTTCTTGAAATTCTCAGACTTAACTTAGCTTTGGCCTATGGATTTACAGAACTTATACACCCATCTCTTGAATAAGCCTTCCACTATGCATGACCAAGTTTCTAAAAAAATTTTACTCTACCATTCTTCACCAAACCCAACTCCCACTCCTGGGATAAGTGGGCCTGACAAACACTGTGGTCTTCTGAGAATTGATGTTATAACATTGATCATTTATTGTATCATCCATACCATCTACTAGGGTAATTAATACATCAGCCCAAATGAATTTGATGAGTTACATTTTTCATATGATATTTTAATTATAGAATTGATTATTTCCAGTCCTACATTTAGGTCTTTAATCCATTTTGAGTTTACTTTTGTATATGGTGTGAGAAAATGTTCTAATCTCACTGTTTCACATGTAGCTGTCTAAATTTCCCAACATCCATTTATTGAAGAGACCATCTTTTCTCCATTGTATATTCTTGCCTCCTTTGTTGTAGATTAATTCAAGATAAATGCATGGGTATATTTCTGGGCTCTCTATTCTGTTCCACTGAACTGTGTGTCTGTTTTTGTGTCAGTACCATGTTGTTTTGATTTCTATAGCTTTGTAATACAGTCTGAAGTCAGGCAGTGTGATACTTCCAGCTTTGTTCTTTTTTCTTAAGATTGCTTTAGCTAGTTGGGATCTTTAGTGGTTCCATACAAATTTTAGGATAATTTGTTCTAGTTCTATGACAAATGACATAAGTATTTCGATAGGGATTGTATTCAATCTATAGATTGCCTTGATTAGTATGGACATTTTAACAATATTAATTCTTCCAATCCATGAACACTGTATATTGTCACTTATTTGTATCATGTTCAATATCCTTCATCAGTGCATTATAGTTTTCAAAGTATAGGTCTTTTATCTCCTCAGTTAAGTTTGTTTGTTTATTTAAAGTTTAGAAGAGTTTAATAGGTACGCTGCCATAGGCAATAGTGGGACACACAGGCAAGAGTGCCTGCATGAGCCAAGTTTATTTATTTTTGATGCAATTATAAATGAGATTGTTTTCTTGCTTTCTCCTTCTGATAGTTCATTATTAGTGTATAGAAAAGCATGAAATTTTGCCTTGTCCAACAACACGGATCGACCTAGAGGTTATTATGCTTAGTGAAGAAGTCAGACAGAGAAAGACAAATACTGTTTTTTCAGTTATATGTGGAATATAAAAAATAAAACAAGTGAATGAATTTAACAAAACAGAACAAACTCACAGATACAGGAACAAACTAGTGGTTACCAGTGGGGAGGGGAGAGGGGAGGAGCAAGATGGAGGAAGGGGATTAAGAGGTACAAACTACTAGGTATAAAATAAATAAGCTACAAGGATGTGCCTGCATAGCACAGGCAATATAACCAATATTTTATAACAACTTTAAATGGATTATCATCTATAAAAATATTATGTTGTACACCTGAAACTAATATAACACTGTAAATCAACTATACTTCAACTTTAAAAAAAGAATTGATGATTACATCCAGATATGTTTGCTTATTATACTGATTTTTGAGTCAGTAACTGAGAAATTCTGAGAATTCAAAAAAATATATCAAGTATAAAGTTGAAGTGGGACTAGGGAGTGATTACTTAAAGGGTAATATAAGATTTCTTTTAAGGGTGATATATAAATGCTCTAAAATTGACTGTAGTGATGGTTGCACTGCTCTGTGAGTACCATTGAATTGTACACATTAAATGTGTGAATTGTATCATGAGTTATACCTCAATAAAGCTGTTAAAAAAAAAAAAAGTCCATCCACAGCCCTAGCTGAAGCTGCAAGCCCAGACTCAGAACCATACTCAATGTGTACTTGGATTATGGTAATTCCATTCTCTTTCGTCAGCAATTGGCTAAGACCCATTTGACCGAATTTTAGCCAATAGGATGTGAGGCAAAGGTTTTCTGGAGGTAAAAGGATGAGAAAGATTTCTTAGCACTTAGAGAGTTACAAGGAACAAAAAATTCTTTTTTTCTGTCCCTTTCTGCATTGTTGTATGAGGATGTGATGCCTGGAGCTGTTGCAGTCATATTGATATTAATGAGGGACAAATCACCCTACATATTGTGGATGGAAGAGCAGGAAATAAAATGATATCTTTAAGGCACAGAAACGACCAACATTACCTTTGGAGTTCTTGTTATATGAGATAATAAATCTCTTCATTGTTAAAGCCACCCTGAGCTGTGTTTTGTTTTGTTTTAATTTGTAGTTAAGAACATTCTAAATAACAAAATTTACGTATTTATACTTCATCTTATACCAAAATGACTTGAGGCAGCTAAATAATCGTTTAAAATTAAGAGTTAGAAAAGTCCTTATGAGGTCATATTACAATGGCCATCAACCCTTTCTGACGATGAAGCTCTGCGCACCATTATCGAAGAGATAATGCTTTAAATCATTAGAAGCCTTTTAGGGAATGAACACACTCTTTGGTCTCTCTCCACTTTTCAGTGTCTAAAAGAGCTCCCAGAAAGTTCTTCCTTGTATATAACCTGATGTGAAAATTCTTAACATGCTATAGAAACACGCAAAAAGACTGATGGTACAAATTTTAGGCATCACAAATGTTTGGAATTTGTAAGTTAACAAGTAGTTCTAATCATAATAACCAGGGTAAGTAGATTTGATGCAGATGCTTAAGACTGGATGATAAACCAATTAGATGAAAGAATGTCAGCAATGTTTTGTCTGAGAAATCACAACAAATGTTTAATGAAACAAAACTCTAAATCATTCTCAGCTCCAAACAGAAAATCCTTCACTTCACAATAGACTTGAAGGCAGAGTGTGTGTATATGTGTATTTAGATGAGGGAGTTTCTGGAGTTTCTGTTAAGATCATTTGCTAATAAACATGAAGTCCCTAGTAATTAAGATTGCTTTGGAAAACAGACAAAGAAACTGAGGGTATTTCACTACAAGCCCAGTATCAAACACTGGAATGGAAGAATTAAAATGTCAAGTTCTCCTTTCCCAAAAGACAGGGGAGCATGAGTGGGCCCTTGCCAGTGGAAAAGCTTTCATTTGATTGTTTTTCCCTAAGGCGATCTATGTGTAAAGATCGAGATTCTCAAGGGATTCAATTCAACTAAACAGCTACTGAGTGCCTACTATGTGCCAGGTACTGTGAGGCTCAGAGGAACTTAGAAAAGAATTCCTGTTACGGTTGTGAAAACTAT